>NW_028156624.1:0-113767 GCF_964263955.1 Coregonus lavaretus
TTCAGTTATGGCATAACTGGTTCCTTTTAAATGAAACATACACACCTTCCAGTAAATCATTGTTTTGTAATGGATATTTCCTTCATCACCTACAGTGAGGGAAAAAAGTATTTGATCCCCTGCTGATTTTGTACGTTTGCCCACTGACAAAGAAATGATCAGTCTATCATTTTAATGGTAGGTTTATTTGAACAGTGAGAGACAGAATAACAACAAAAAAATCCAGAAAAACGCATGTCAAAAATGTTATAAATTGATTTGCATTTTAATGAGGGAAATAAGTATTTGACCCCTCTGCAAAACATGACTTAGTACTTGGTGGCAAAACCCTTGTTGGCAATCACAGAGGTCAGACGTTTCTTGTAGTTGGCCACCAGGTTTGCACACATCTCAGGAGGGATTTTGTTCCACTCCTCTTTGCAGATCTTCTCCAAGTCATTAAGGTTTCGAGGCTGATGTTTGGCAACTCAAACCTTCAGCTCCCTCCACAGATTTTCTATGGGATTAAGGTCTGGAGACTGGCTAGGCCACTCCAGGACCTTAATGTGCTTCTTCTTGAGCCACTCCTTTGTTGCCTTGGCCGTGTTTTTTTGGGTCATTGTCATGCTGGAATACCCATCCACGACCCATTTTCAATGCCCTGTCTGAGGGAAGGAGGTTCTCAACCAAGATTTGACGGTACATGGCCCCGTCCATCGTCCCTTTGATGCGTTGAAGTTGTCCTGTCCCCTTAGAAGAAAAACACCCCCAAAGCATAATGTTTCCACCTCCATGTTTGACGGTGGGGATGGTGTTCTTGGGGTCATAGGCAGCATTCCTCCTCCTCCAAACACGGCGAGTTGAGTTGATGCCAAAGAGCTCCATTTTGGTCTCATCTGACCACAACACTTTCACCCAGTTCTCCTCTGAATCATTCAGATGTTCATTGGCAAACTTCAGACAGGCATGTATATGTGCTTTCTTGAGAAGGGGGACCTTGCGGGCGCTGCAGGATTTCAGTCCTTCACGGCGTAGTGTGTTACCAATTGTTTTCTTGGTGACTATGGTCCCAGCTGCCTTGAGATCATTGACAAGATCCTCCCGTGTAGTTCTGGGCTGATTCCTCACCGTTCTCATGATCATTGCAACTCCACGAGGTGAGATCTTGCATGGAGCCCAAGGCCGAGGGAGATTTACAGTTATTTTGTGTTTCTTCCATTTGCGAATAATCGCACCAACTGTTGTCACCTTCTCACCAAGCTGCTTGGCAATGGTCTTGTAGCCCATTCCAGCCTTGTGTAGGTCTACAATCTTGTCCCTGACATCCTTGGAGAGCTCTTTGGTCTTGGCCATGGTGGAGAGTATGGAATCTGATTGATTGCTTCTGTGGACAGGTGTCTTTTATACAGGTAACAAACTGAGATAAGGAGCACTCCCTTTAAGAGCATGCTCCTAATCTCAGCTCGTTACCTGTATAAAAGACACCTGGGAGCCAGAAATCTTTCTGATTGAGAGGGGGTCAAATACGTATTTCCCTCATTAACATGCAAATCAATTTATAACATTTTTGACATGCGTTTTTCTGGATTTTTTTGTTGTTATTCTGTCTCTTACTGTTCAAATAAACCTACCATTAAAATTATAGACTGATCATTTCTTTGTCAGTGGGCAAACGTACAAAATCAGCAGGGGATCAAATACTTTTTTCCCTCACTGTACATACAGTACCAGTCAAAAGTTTCTACATTATAGAATAATAGTGAAGAAATCCAAACGATGAAATAACACATATGGAATCATGTAGTAACCAAAAATGTGTTAAACAAATTCTTCAAAGTAGCCACCCTTTGCCTTGATGACAGCTTTGCACACTCGTGGCATTCTCTCAACTAGCTTCACCTGGAATGCTTTTCCAACAGTCTTGAAGGAGTTCCCACATATGCAGAGCACTTGTTGGCTGCTTTTCCTTCACTTTGCAGTCCAAATCATCCCAAACTATCTCAATTGGGTTGAGGTCGGGTGTTTGTGGAGGCCAGGTCATCTGATGCAGCACTCCATCACTGTCCTTCTTGGTCAAATAGCCCTTACACAGCCTGTAGGTGTGTTGGGTCATTGTCCTGTTGAAAAACAAATTATATTCCCAATAAGCGCAAACCAGATGGGAAGCACTCCCACACCATCACACCTCCTCCTCCATGCTTCACGGTGGGAACCACACATGTGGAGATCATCCGTTCACCTACTCTGCATCTCACAAAGACACGGCGGTTGGAACCAAAAATCTAACATTTGGACTCACCAGACCAAAGGACAGATTTCCACCGGTCTATTGTCCATTGCTCGTGTTTCTTGGCCCAAGCAAGTCTCTTCATATTATTGGTGTCCTTTAGTAGTGGTTTCTTTGCAGCAATTCGACCATGAAGGCCTGATTCACACAATCTCCTCTGAACAGTTGATGTTGAGATGTCTGTTACTTGAACTCTATGAAGCATTTATTTGGGCTGCAATTTCTGAGGCTGGTAACTTTAATGAACTTATCCTCTGCAGCAGAGGTAACTCTGTGTCTTCCTTTCCTGTGGCGGTCCTCATGAGAGCCAGTTTCATCATAGCGCTTGATGGTGTTTGCGACTGCACTTGAAGAAATATTCAAAGTTCTTGAAATTTTCCGTATTGACTGACCTTCATGTCTTAAAGTAATGATGGACTGTCGTTTCTCTTTGCTTATTTGAGCTGTTCTTGCCATAATATGAACTTGGTCTTTTACCAAATAGGCTATCTTCTGTATACGAGCCCTACCTTGTCACAACACAACTGATTGGCTCAAACGCATTAAGAAGGAAAGAAATTCCACAAATTAACTTTTAACAAGGCACACCTGTTAATTGAAATGTATTCCAGGTGACTACCTCATGAAGCTGGTTGAGAGAATGCCAGGAATGTGCAAAGCTGTCATAAAGGCAAAGGGTGGCTACCTTTGAAGAATCTCAAATATATAAAATGTATTTTGATTTGTTTGAGTAGGTGTGTCCAAACCTTTGACTGGTACTGTATGTAAGAAGGAAAAGGTAAACAAACATTTAATCCCTATTCTCAGAGGTTCCCCTTCTACCCTGAAAGTGAAATGTGATTCCTAGAAGAGGAACAATTGTTAATGGACAGAATGTTTTCCGGCCAGCTGATCTGATGTTTGTTTATATTTTTTCCGGTGTCCCAGGAACCCTGAAATGGGGAGATCACAGTTTTCCATTCAAGTTTCTCATTCCAGGTAAGGCCACTGAGTGATGGAGCTTTGCACACCTGTTGCACCACATTCCTTTAAACATATGGCAGGCAGGTAGCTTAGTGGGTAAGAGCGTTGTGCCAGTAACCGAAAGGTCGCTGGTTCTAATCCCCGAGCCGACTAGGTGAAAAATCTGTCGATGTGCCCTTCAGCAAGCACTTAACCCTAATTGCTCCTGTAAGTCGCTCTGGATAAGAGCGTCTGCTAAATGACTAAAATGTAAAATGTAAAATGATATGGGTTTTCCTTACATTTTATAATCAGACATGTCGGGGCATGTAAGTATTTACTTTAGTTCTGTCATAGCTCATTCACTATAAGCAGAAGTAATGTGAGAAATGTAGTACAGTACCGCTTCCTGTGGCTTAACATCAATGATTATGAGGATTACCATCGGGACCAATGTCATGTGTCTTGAATGGAAATGGTGCTACAAATGAGCACACAGTAGAGTAATTGTAAGGTAATTTACTCGTGCCCATGAACAGTTTGTAAGCGTTATTGAGGTAACACTTAACATTGAGGTATACTTTATAAAGGGGTTATAAATTGTTTATAAATCATTCATTATTAGCTTATAGTTACCCTTGTACCCATTAGCCTCCTCTTCTCCAATTGTTGACTAGTGTGGTAGGGACTGAGAGCATAGATGCCCTGAAGTGTGCAAAGCCATCTGTTGTCATACTATCTCCTGTACTGGTATGACAGTTGCTTTCTCCCTTGTTGTTGTGTTTTGTCTCGTGGTAGTTTCTGCTAACAATCTGTCATGGCCTTCTTGTCTTTATGTTTCAAACCTTTGCATGCTAAGGAAATTAGTGTGATAGATCATTCTTAAAACAGTATCACATGTTCTGCCTTATCTATGCTTTAGCTCTCAGGGAGGGAGCCCAATGATAACATCATAACCCCTCCGCCCATTACTTATCGATAAGGTCTATCAGACAGACAGACTGCCTTTCCAGCTGAGAAGGGATTCCCTTTCACTCTGTCACGAGTGTCAGTGTAATGTGGTGGAATCAAAGTCAGGCGCAGGACACAGAACTCTATGAAAACGTACTTTACTGAATAAGTAAAGAAACCAATACAAAATACCTCCACACAGAGAGGAACAAACACGCTCACCAAACGACACACGAAACGAAAAACAAACACGCACAAAACACATTGGGAGCCACCGGGTTAAATAGGGAAGGAGTAATTACATGATGGGAAACAGGTGTGTGACAATCAGACAACAACAGGTAGAACATAGAAACATAGAACATAGATCGGCGGTAGCTAGTATTCCGGTGACGACGAACACCGAAGCCTGCCCAAGCAAGGAGGAGGGGCAGCCTCGGCAGAATCCGTGACACACTCTGATAAAGTAGTCTTTCATAACAACCTAACCGGTCCTAATCAACTGTCCGTTGTGATTTAAAATCTGTGTCATTTGAAACCTGCACCTGCTGTTCAATTTATACCTTCAAGATGTTCAAATGTACGTCTTGAAGGTGTAAATTGAACAGCAGGTGCTGGTTGCAAATGACACAGATTTTACAATTACAATAGATACAGGCCATTTGACAAGTCTGTTGCCAGTATTCTTGCCTCTGTGAAAAGACATGTTGTGCTAAATATCTTTACTCCTTCCCTCCCATATAGCCTCTCTTCCCCCATCTTTTGAAGGGAAATATGGAAAAGTTATGTACAGAGTGAGGGCTTTCATCGACACTTCTCGCTTCTCTAAGGACTATAAGACAGAGAAGCCTTTCTACCTGCTGAGTCTCCTCAACCTCAATGAAGTGCCTGACATCCATGTGAGAGCTTCCCTGGCAGATTTGATACATTTTCACTTAATCAGAAATATCCAAGTCCTAGAAACAGGACATTGGTGAATCTGGTCTTAACCTTATATTTTCCACCTGTTTCCAGGGACCTAGTTCATCTTCCATTACTAAGAATTTCACCTACCTGCTGGGGGTAAAGACGGGAACGGTGGTGCTGAAGGCCCAGAGTGACATGAAGGGCTACACCCCTGGTCAGGTCATCAAACTGACCACAGAGATCGACAACCAGTCTGGGAAAACCACAGGGACTGTGGTGGCCTGTCTCATGCAGGTACAGAGTACTGAGTCTACAGTGCTTGAAATAAAGGAAGGCTATGGATGTACAACAGAAGAGTGTTGTACAAAAAAGTGTGATTTAGTCAATGGTGTTATAAAGCTGCAATGTGGTAATTCTTGTCTCAATGTGTAGGTGAGAGATAAAGGCATTTATTTAACCACTGAAACATTTTCTACTATATTTCTGTGTGCTCGTCTCCAATAGAAAGTGACTTACCAGACAAAGAAGCCTACGATTGACTTGAGGACTTTAGCACAGGTGGAAGGTACTGGGGTGAAGGCTGACAAACAGGTTGAGTGGAAGGAGCAGATTATTGTACCTCCTCTGCCCCAGTCATCTCTGGCTGGCTGTGGCCTAATAAACATAGAATACTTTATTCAAGTAAGCAACTTTTCTCTTTTCACAATAACATTCCTCTACTGTTTCCTCTACAGCCAAACCCTTTGGTCCTCAGTTTAGAACACATGTTTTGATGAATCCTTCTCCTCTTTACTCCCTGGTACATTAGGTCTCTCTGAAATCTCCTGTGGCTTCGTTTTTGTTGCCCATCCACATTGGAAACATCTCAGTGGACACCACGTCAGCACAACCCTCCAGACCACCTCCCCATACCCCTGATCCTCTTTGCTCCTCCACCAAGCCTACCAAGCTAGAAAACAGCAGCCGCTCTGAGCCATCCTCCTATAACCAAGGACCTCCTACTACTACCCCAACCCCAGCCCCTCGCCCTGCCTCCCACCCAGCCCCAAAACCTGTTCCCAGGATCAGAGTCTCCACTTCTTTCCCTATCGCCCCTCCAGCTGCCTCCCCGAGTGCCCCTCCAGCTGAGATGGACAATCTGGCCATGGGGGCCAGGGGGCTGGCGATCAAGGCCATCCCTACCAAGCGCCACACCCAGCTGGGTGCCTTCACCTTCACCGTCCCGTCCTTCTCTGAGGGCTGTGCCAACTCCATGCCAACCCTCTACCCACTACTGCCTCCAGAGTACAGCACCTCCACACTCCCACATGGTCAGTCTTACACTCCTATTGAATAACCTGTAGTGATTGGCAGTGCTAATGCTAATTACTTTTTACTTAGTTATCTTAATACACAATTTGATATTTAGTATTTGGGTTAGGTGTTTCTGGTGTTGTATTGTCATCTCACTGTATCAGTTGTGGCTGGCTTGAGAATCTTGGCTAATATCCAATATGAATGTAAGAGTCTAATTGCCATTCCTTAGACATTTATGCCTTTTATGCCTTTGCCCATGACGTATGTCCTTTCTGATGGAAAGTATGTAGTTAGGAGGGTATTGTGTAATAATGTCTCTTTCTATCTGATAACTGTTACAGAAGCTCCTCCCAGCTATGTCGAGAGCTGTAGCAGCAACACATGAACATAATGAAACAGGAGAGACTGACTGCTGGCAATGCTATACTGAACATGATAATCAACCTCCCTACTCCCTGCTACTGGATCATGCTGCCAGGCAGCCCTCCTTAAGTACATCAGCCCTGGTTAAGCAACATCTTTTTATGACTACTGATTGTTTTCACACAATTTTAGCACTTTCAGGAGAGTAATATGTTTTTACATAAACAATTTTTATAGCTGGAGACAAGTTTTTAAAGTTAAGTCAGGGTCATGTAGAATTAGTTTAGAATATATGTTGAAATTGCATCTGTGATGTTTGAAACATGAAGGACAGGGATTTTAGTTTTGTATGTTTGAAAATTGACTTGTGAAACCTGTGCTGCTGATATGTTTAGATATTGGATGCAAGAAACCTAGCTTAGTGAGTGCTCCAATAATGCTATGGTTTGTTCATTGTTTTTGACTGTCAACAATTGATTAATCTTCTCATAAGGTGTACACTGTGATTGACGATTTAACTGTGTGAGATTCTTAGTTTGCTGTTTAATTGTTATAGAAAGATTGCATAGTGTTTAAAATCAAGCTAGCTGTGCACAGAGCTGTTGTCCTCATTTGGCTATAAAATCAACTGTGGTATATTATTTAGATTTCTACTAGTCTAGCATTTGCCATGGGATATCCTGTTAATATTTATTTTGAGTTGCTTTATATTTCAGCAGATTTGCTTGAGATAATGTCACTGCAACACTGCTCACAGCATTTATGTTGCTCACTGCTTTCTTGTCTTTTTCAAAGAACCGCCAGTTAAGGTGAGCTCCCCGCCCACTCAGCCTACTAGCTCCCTGCCTACTCAGCCTACTAGCTCCCTGCCTACTCAGCCTACTAGCTCCCTGCCTACTCAGCCTACTAGCTCCCTGCCTACTCAGCCTACTAGCTCCCCGCCCACTCAGCCTACTAGCTCCCTGCCTACTCAGTCTGTCTTTTCAAACTTTCTGGTATTTTGACATGAGAGAAAGTACTTAGCTTTTTTATTAGGAAAAAATATATTATGGGTGATTTTCTTTTTTTTGTCACCCAAAAGGCTATTTTACATGGAATCAGAATGACTGTTCGAGACCTTTAAGACAACCCCCTAGTAATGCTGTTGTTTTCAGATGTTAAACTGAACACCAGACTGTAAATCTTACTCTATAGTTACCTCTTGTGGCTGATAACGGAATGTCATTGACTTTTTTTACTCATTCTATTACACTACTCAATGCATACCAGTGGAGGCTGCTGAGGGGAGGATGGCTCATAATAATAGCTGGAATGGAGCGAATGGAATGGCATCAAACACATGGAAACCATGTATTTGATACCATTCCACCAATTAAGGTGCCACCAATCTCCTGTGATGCATACACTGTTTTATGTAACCTGTATGTTTTTATTTATAGTTTTCACTTAACTGTCTTCATAGACAATTCACTATGTCCTATATCCAAATAATTGTGTATGCATAGGCAATATAGTGCCTTGTTAATTTACAATGGACAACCTAATAAAGTTGTTTTTCACCATTTTTGTTTTGTTTTGTTGATTATGCCAGGATAATTGTACATCTCTACTTTTAGGCCCATTTGTCATTTGTAATAATGAAGGTTTACAAATGAAAACACATTCAAATCAAATCAAGCTTTATTTATACAGCACATTTCAGACATGGAATGCAACGCAATGTGCTTCACAGGAAAAAAACTAATAAAAAACAATGACAGCAGTAACCCATTGGGAGGGAGTCACACTCTGACAATCAGAGAGGGGGCATATTATTGTGGCCCTGGCAGCATAGAATAATCAAGCGGACTGCACAGAGGTGCTTGGGAAGATGGGTCACAACCAACGGGGAAATAGAGGAACTAACATTACATACAGTATATATATATATATATATAGCAATAAAACTGTAACACAGAGGCACAGAATAAGTTAGAGGGGAAAAAGAAAATGGAGGAACTTATTCAAGAAAAATCAAGCGAACTGGATGGAATATGGGAAAAATGCCCCAAATCTTCAACATAGAAATGCTACCAAAAATAATTTACAGAAACGTATTACAAATGACAGTCCTCCAATATTCACCTAACAATATTTTGAAAGAGGAAGCAAAGTACTTTAAGAATAAGTTTTCATTTCAGTCTCCTCCATCTCTACTAACTGAAGTTAATTGTAGGGATTTGTGTTTATTATTAGAGTAAAATGAACAGCTTTACAGAAAGACTAATGTGAAGGCCTAATTACAGAGGAGGAACTTCTAGATGCAATTAAAGCCTTCAAGTCCGGGAAAACTCCAGGGCTTGATGGCATACCAGTTGAAGTATATCAAATATTTGTCTATGTACTCTAAAGTCCGTTATTAACATGTTTTATCACTCCTATAAAAATGGTAGACTATCAGATACTCAGCAAGAAAGTCTGATTTCGCTATTACTGAAACAGGACCCAAGTGGTAAATATAAAGATCCAGTCTACCTAAAAAACTGGACACCCTTTACACTTAAGTGTTGTGATGCCAAAATCCTAGAAAAATGCATAGCGCATAGAATTAAAAAGGTATTGTTGGATATTATTCATCCTAATCAGACAGGTTTTTTACATGGATGATACATTGGATATACACTGCTCAAAAAATAAAGGGAACACTTAAACAACACAATATAACTCCAAGTCAATCACACTTCTGTGAAATCAAACTGTCCACTTAGGAAGCAACACTGATTGACAATACATTTCACATGCTGTTGTGCAAATGGAATAGACAACAGGTGGAAATTATAGGCAATTAGCAAGACACCCCCAATAAAGAAGTGATTCTGCAGGTGGTGACCACAGACCACTTCTCAGTTCCTATGCTTCCTGGCTGATGTTTTGGTCACTTTTTAATGCTGGCAGTGCTTTCACTCTAGTGGTAGCATGAGACGGAGTCTACAACCCACACAAATGGCTCAGGTAGTGCAGCTCATCCAGGATGGCACATCAATGCGAGCTGTGGCAAGAAGGTTTGCTGTGTCTGTCAGCATAGTGTCCAGAGCATGGAGGCGCTACTAGGAGACAGGCCAGTACATCAGGAGACGTGGAGGAGGCCGTAGGAGGGCAACAACCCAGCAGCAGGACCGCTACCTCCGCCTTTGTGCAAGGAGGAGCAGGAGGAGCACTGCCAGAGCCCTGCAAAATGACCTCCAGCAGGCCACAAATGTGCATGTGTCTGCTCAAACGGTCAGAAACAGACTCCATGAGGGTGGTATGAGGGCCTGAAGTCCACAGGTGGGGGTTGTGCTTACAGCCCAACACCGTGCAGGACGTTTGGCATTTGCCAGAGAACACCAAGATTGGCAAATTCGCCACTGGCGCCCTGTGCTCTTCACAGATGAAAGCAGGTTCACACTGAGCACGTGACAGACGTGACAGAGTCTGGAGACGCCGTGGAGAACGTTCTGCTGCCTGCAACATCCTCCAGCATGACCGGTTTGGCGGTGGGTCAGTCATGGTGTGGGGTGGCCTTTCTTTGGGGGGCCGCACAGCCCTCCATGTGCTCGCCAGAGGTAGCCTGACTGCCATTAGGTACCGAGATGAGATCCTCAGACCCCTTGTGAGACCATATGCTGGTGCGGTTGTCCCTGGGTTCCTCCTAATGCAAGACAATGCTAGACCTCATGTGGCTGGAGTGTGTCAGCAGTTCCTGCAAGAGGAAGGCATTGATGCTATGGACTGGCCCGCCCGTTCCCCAGACCTGAATCCAATTGAGCACATCTGGGACATCATGTCTCGCTCCATCCACCAACTCCATGTTGCACCACAGACTGTCCAGGAGTTGGCGGATGCTTTAGTCCAGGTCTGTGAGGAGATCCCTCAGGAGACCATCCGCCACCTCATCAGGAGCTTGCCCAGGCGTTGTAGGGAGGTCATACAGGCACGTGGAGGCCACACACACTACTGAGCCTCATTTTGACTTGTTTTAAGGACATTACATCAAAGTTGGATCAGCCTGTAGTGTGGTTTTCCACTTGAATTTTGAGGGTGTCTCCAAATCCAGACCTCCATGGGTTGATACATTTGATTTCCATTGATAATTTTTGTGTGATTTTGTTGTCAGCACATTCAACTATGCAAAGAAAAAAGTATTTAACAAGATTATTTCATTCATTCAGATCTAGGATGTGTTGTTTAAGTGTTCCCTTTATTTTTTTGAGCAGTGTAACATGAGACAAGTACTGGAAACAATAGAACATTATGAAAAATCTGTGAAACAAGGCCTGGTATTCATAGCTGACATTTAGAAGGCCTTTGATAAAGTATGACTGGCATGTATAGATAAATGCCTGGACTATTTTAAATTAGGAGAATATCTTATACAATTGGTTAAAGTTATGTATAGTAACCCCAGGTGTAAAATAGTAAATGAAGTATAGGTACACGTCAACTCTGACAGACAAATGGAGGGAAAAAAATCCAGAAAATCACATTGTAGGATTTTTTATGAATTTATTTGCAAATTATGGTGGAAAATAAGTATTTGGTCACCTACAAACAAGCAAGATTTCTGGCTCTCACAGACCTGTAACTTCTTCTTTAAGAGGCTCCTCTGTCCTCCACTCGTTACCTGTATTAATGGCACCTGTTTGAACTTGTTATCAGTATAAAAGACACCTGTCCACAACCTCAAACAGTCACACTCCAAACTCCACTATGGCCAAGACCAAAGAGCTGTCAAAGGACACTAGAAACAAAATTGTAGACCTGCACCAGGCTGGGAAGACTGAATCTGGAATAGGTAAGCAGCTTGGTTTGAAGAAATCAACTGTGGGAGCAATTATTAGGAAATGGAAGACATACAAGACCACTGATAATCTCCCTCGATCTGGGGCTCCACGCAAGATCTCACCCCGTGGGGTCAAAATGATCACAAGAACGGTGAGCAAAAATCCCAGAACCACACGGGGGGACCTGCAGAGTGAATGACCTGCAGAGAGCTGGGACCAAAGTAACAAAGCCTACCATCAGTAACACACTACGCCGCCAGGGACTCAAATCCTGCAGTGCCAGACGTGTCCCCCTGCTTAAGCCAGTACATGTCCAGGCCCGTCTGAAGTTTGCTAGAGTGCATTTGGATGATCCAGAAGAGGATTGGGAGAATGTCATATGGTCAGATGAAACCAAAATATAACTTTTTGGTAAAGACTCAACTCGTCGTGTTTGGAGGACAAAGAATGCTGAGTTGCATCCAAAGAACACCATACCTACTGTGAAGCATGGGGGTGGAAACATCATGCTTTGGGGCTGTTTTTCTGCAAAGGGACCAGAATGACTGATCCGTGTAAAGGAAAGAATGAATGGGGCCATGTATCGTGAGGTTTTGAGTGAAAACCTCCTTCCATCAGCAAGGGCATTGAAGATGAAACGTGGCTGGGTCTTTCAGCATGACAATGATCCCAAACACACCGCCCGGGCAACGAAGGAGTGGCTTCGTAAGAAGCATTTCAAGGTCCTGGAGTGGCCTAGCCAGTCTCCAGATCTCAACCCCATAGAAAATCTTTGGAGGGAGTTGAAAGTCTGTGTTGCCCAGCGACAGCCCCAAAACATCACTGCTCTAGAGGAGATCTGCATGGAGGAATGGGCCAAAATACCAGCAATAGTGTGTGAAAACCTTGTGAAGACTTCCAGAAAACGTTTGACCTGTGTCATTGCCAACAAAGGGTATATAACAAAGTATTGAGAAACTTTTGTTATTGACCAAATACTTATTTCCCACCATATTTTGCAAATAAATTCATTAAAAATCCTACAATGTGATTTTCAGGATTTTTTTTCTCATTTTGTCTGTCATAGTTGACGTGTACCTATGATGAAAATTACAGGCCTCTCTCATCTTTTTAAGTGGGAGAACTTGCACAATTGGTGGCTGACTAAATAATTTTTTTCCCCACTGTAGAGGTTCTGTATGGCAGGGAGCTCGGCCCCAGTGATGTACTAGGCTGTCCGCACCACCCTCTGTAGCACTTTGCGGTCGAGGGCGGTGCATTTGCCATACCAAGCTGTGATGCTCCAGACAAGATGCTCTCGATGGTGCAGCTGTATAACTTTTGAGGATCCGAGGGTCCATGCCAAATCTTTTCAGCCTTCTGAGGGGAAGATGTGCTGTCGTGCCCTCTTTACGACTGTCTGGGTGTGTGTGGACCATGTTAAGTCCTTAGTGTTGTGGACGCCAAGGAACTTGAAGCTCTCGACCCGCTCCACTACAGCCCTGTCGGTGTGGATTGGGGTGTGCTCTCCCCTCTTTCTCCTATATTCCACGATCAGCTCCTTGGTCTTACTGATATTGAGGGAGAGGTTGTTGTCCTGGCACCACACTGACAGGTCTCTGACCTCCTCCCTGTAGGCTGACTCATCGCCATCGGTGATCAGGCCTACCACCGTTGTGCCGTCAGCAAACTTAATGATGGTGTTGGAGTCGTGCGTGGCCACGCAGTCGTTGGTGAACAGGGAGTGCAGGAGGGAACAAAGCACACACCCCTGAGGTGCCCCCGTGTTGAGGGTCACCATGGCGGAGGTGTTGTTGCATACCCTCAACACCTAGGGCCGGCCCGTCAGGAAGTCCAGGATCCAGTTGCATCCAATGGTGTTGAACGCTGAGCTGTAGTCTATGAACAGCATTCTCACATAGTTATTTCCCCTCTTGTCCAGGTGGGAGAGGGCAGTGTGAAGTGCAATTGAGATTGCGGATCTATTGGGGTGGTAAGCGAATTGGAGTGGGTCCAGGGTGTCTGGGATGATGGTGTTGATGTGTGTCATAACCAGCCTTTCAAAGGACTTCATAATTACAAATGTGAGTGCTACAGGGCAATAGTTATTTAGGCAGGTTACCTTGGAGCTCTTCGGAACAGGGACGATGGTGGTCAGCTTGAAACCTTTTGGAATTACAGACTGGGACAAGGAGAGATCGAAAATGTCAGTGAAGACCCTAAGTGTTGTCTAATGTGGTTGTAGAGTGACAGGTCTTTTGTGGAGCAGTACTGCTGTGCCACACTCTGGCCGGCTCATGCACTGCTGCTCCTGAAAGGAGCCACACGTTGACTCAGCATGCTCCATCTGGGCTGTGCAGAGGGAACCAATAGAGCAGCAGTTATTGTCACATGACCGTGGCTGAATGTGTGCGGGTGGGGAAAGGAAGGGGAAGCAGTGTGCTCTGGCTCTGGTCTCCCCCCCCCCCCCCCCCCCCTTATTCTCGCTCAGCAACTAAGGCCATCGAGAAAGCAGGTATGAAGCTACTTTGTTGCCTAAACTTTTGCAAGGGCATACTTCTGGATCTTACTTGTATTTGCATGTACTTTTTTGAGTCTTTCAGTGCTTTCCTCTCTGTGTGTGATCCTAGTAGGTTAAGCTTTGTTTTTGTAAAGATGTAGTTTACGGATTTGAAAGTTGGGTTCTGGTAGTACAGCATCATTTGTAGAAGTACTAAACATGGATTAGAGAAGTACTTGTGGTTTTTAAAGTTTTGTGAAAACTAAACTTGTGCTAAGTAGGCACAAGTTCTGCAATTGAGATACTGAACTGTGCTGAAATGTAATTCACTGGTATGTCAAATGGGATTGTCCTGATTCGGGTGATATTTCTCAGCTTGCCAGGTACTACCCTAGAAGAGCTGTGAGGCAGATTCTGAGAGATCTACGGTGAAAAAGGAGCACCTGCTGCCCCAGATCCAGAGGGACTGGTGAGTTCTACCTATGCTATAAACACTGTCACATTGGCCTCATTTACAACTACCACTCGTCCACTTAAAAGTGTGTGAATGTGATTAATGTAGCATCTTATTTGATGGGACTAACAGCTGTAATCTTCCAGGTGAAACTGTTGACATTGGTGTGGAGAGGCCAGAGGATTCCTCCTGGACAGCCATGGAGAGTAGAGGAGTCAGTCAGGAATTAGAGGCAGGGAAAAGACACCCTAATGTGAACCATGCCTCAAACAAAAGAGATCTCAGAAGAATTGTTGACTTGCATAAAGCTGGAAAGGGTTACAAAAGTATCTCTAAATGCCTTGATGTTCATCAGTCCACGGTAAGACAAATTGTCTATAAATGGAGAAAGTTCAGCACTGTTGCTACTCTCCCTAGGGGTGGCCGTCCTGCAAAGATGACTGCAAGAGCACTGCGCAGAACGCTCAATGAGGTTTAGAAGAATCCTAGAGTGTCAGCTAAAGATTTACAGAAATCTCTGGAACATGCTAACATCTCTGTTGACGAGTCTACGATATGTAAAACAGTAAACAAGAATGGTGTTCATGGGAGGACACCACGGAAGAAGCTACTGCTGTCCAAAAAAAACATTGCTGCACATCTGAAGTTCGCAAAACAGCACCTGGAAGTTCCACAGCGCTACTGGCAAAATATTCTGTCGACAGATTAAACTAAAGTTGAGTTGTTTTGAAGGAACACACAACACTATGTATGGAGAAAAAATGCACAGCACACCAACAACAAAACCTCATCCCAACTGTAAAGTATGGTGGAGGGAGCATCATGGTTTGGGGCTGCTTTGCTGCCTCAGGACATGGACAGCTTGCTATCATCGACGGAAAAATGAATTCCCAAGTTTATCAAGACATTTTGCAGGAGAATGTAAGGCTATCTGTCCGCCAATTGAAGCTCAACAGAAGTTGGGTGATGCAACAGGACAACGACCCAAAACACAGAAGTAAATGAACAACAGAATGGCTTCAACAGAAGGAAATACGCCTTCTGGAGTGGCCCAGTCAGAGTCCTGACTTCAACCTGATTGAGATGCTGTGGCATGACCTCAAGAGAGCAGTTCACACCAGACATCCCAAGAATATTGCTGAGCTGAAACAGTTTTGTAAAGAGGAATGGTCAAAAATCCGCAACTACAGAAAACGTTTGGTTGAGGTTATTGCTGCCACAAGAGGGTCACAACTAGTTATTAAATCCAAGGGTTCACATACTTTTTCCACCCTGCACTGTGAATGTTTACACGGTGTGTTCAATAAAGACATGAAAACATATAATTGTTTGCGTGTGATTAGTTTAAGCAGACTGTGTTTGTGTATTGTTGTGATTTAGATGAAGATCAGATAAAATGTTATGACTAATTTATGCAGAAATCCAGGTAATTCCAAAGGGTTCACATACTTTTTCTTGCCAATGGATGTGTTATGCAGGGGACCTTCATGGAGTGCTGAACGTATGGCAGCATCTCTCACTGTTTCCACAGTGGCTGTGCCTCAGTCATCAAGGCCCAGAGCTTCTGTCCCCACTGTGGGGAGGATGCCACCTGGGCCCAGGAAGTCACTGTTCCCAAGCCTGTTACTGTCCCCAAACCTGAGCCCGTACTTCCTCCTGTGTCAGCTGTTTCCCCTGTGGCCCCTGTTCCTGCTGTGTCCACCAGGCCCCTCATTCACAGGGCTAAGAAGACCACAGAGCTTGAGAGGACGCTGGACACCTACCCAACAACAGGTAGTTCAGACTTTACTCTTCCATTCTCAATTTACTTCCCTCTATCCTAATCTGTGTCTCTTTCTCTCTGCATTAGTGCTACCATTGATAATGTGCTTGGGCATTTAGAGGGAGCCTTTAGGTGATGGAGAGGAACCAGCTAAAACGTCACTGGAGAGCATCCTGATGGCCCTGGATGAGGAAAAGTAAGTTTACAATTTAGCTATTTTTAAAGTCATTACTTATTAGACTTTTAGTAGTTTGGATAAGATAATATAATGAACACATAGTAGGTCCATAGTCATTACTGTTTCATGTCAATTATGATTGTAATAGGCACTCTTACAGATGTTGCTGCTGCATACCAAGTGATGTAGCTAGATTTCTCTTTTTGGTATCTAGTATGAGGCCAAAGAAAGTGAAATATCACACGAAGCAACTGTACATCTCTGCCCATCATGGGGAGCTCCAGAAAGTCATCCATCTGCTGGGTAAGAACATGCCACATCTCTCCAGATGTATTTTGTAAGCAGAGTTCGTTCCTACATGGAGCCACCTCTTCTAATATTTTAACATTAATGAAAAGGTAAACAACTTATTGATTTTATTTTATTTTCACACCTGGAAATTATATGATACGATATACTTTATTGTCCCCGAGGGGAAAGTTGTCAACATGACTCAAAGGGTAATTTACTTATTTGTTCCAGTGGATGGAAAAGACCCAAACTACCTGATGGACAATCAGAACAAAAGGACCGCTCTACATGCTGCAGCAGATGAAGGACACCAGGAGATCTGTCACATGCTTGTCCAGGTGAGGAGATGTACTCTGACATATAGCAGGTATTGCCTATCTCTTCACAATATAATCACTTGGCATACAAGTGTAGCAGATGACTAAGCTAGCAGCTCTGCTGCATTCCTTCAGAGATTTGAAGTACTGTCCCTCACACCAAGAAAATGTATTTGCTTTTCTGGGTCAATATTGACAGTGCTTCTTGAGTACGTTGTGTTTACTGTGCAGAGGGTTGTGAGTGTTGGACGGGACATAACTTTCACTCTATTATACTGTGCAAGCATACAGGTGTGAAAGGTTTCTTATTCCCTATCTCGCTTAGGCTGGAGCTAACCTGGACATGTTTGATGAGGAGCAGAGAACCCCCCTGATGGACGCCTGTGACAACAACCATCTGGACACGGTCAAGTACCTGCTGAGGGCCGGGTCAGCGGTCAGCTATAAGGTCAGTGCGTGGAGTTCATTGATCACCCCATAGATAGGCCATGATCTTCTGTCAACCCCACCAGCTGTGTTACCGTTCATAGGATAAGACTTTCGCTAAATGAGCTGGACCTCTGGTGTACTGTAAAGTGATCAAGCTGTTTTATGTCCATGACACGTTCATGTCTTAAACTATTAACCACATACTGTAGCAGCTCAAGGTCAGTGTTTTGGGCCTCCCGAGTGGCGCACAATTGGCCCAGCGTCGTCCGGGTTAGGGGAGGGTTTGGCCGGCCGGGATTTCCTTGTCCCATCGCGCTCTAGCGACTCCTTGTGGCGGGCTGGGCGCCTGCAAGCTGAATTCGGTTGCCAGCTGGATGGTGTTTCCTCCGACACGTTGGTGTGGCTGGCTTCCGGGATAAGCGAGCAGTGTGTCAAGAAGCAGTGCGGCTTGGTATGGTCGTGTTTCGGAGGCATGGCTCTCAAACTTCGCCTCTCCCAAGTCCGTAGCAATGGGACAAGACAGCGATGGGATCAGACTGTTACTACCAATTGGATATCACAAAAAGGGGTAAAACTACAACATCAACAAAAAAGGTAGGTGTTTCTTTAAATAGCCATGAACAAAACCAGTGAAAAACATTTTGATCTTCATCTCCTCTCAGGGTATCAAGGGCTCCACTTGTCTGCATTTGGCAGCTAAACTGGGACATTACTCCATCGTGGATAATCTCCTGTCCAAGGAATCCAAACAGGTCAACTGTCAGGTAGTTACCCATCCATGCTCTGCTCCTTCTTCTATTAACAGGTCCAGTTGAAATGTTAACAGCTTCATTGAAATCGTCTAGCCATAATTCACGCGTACTATCAGCTAGACTTTAGGAGGGTGAGTTGGCGGTCAGTGTTGTTGGAAGACAGCCCAGTTTAACAGTCTGCCTATTAGGATGTTCAATATGTTGTGGGTAATATTAAATGGATTGTAAAACTCTTGACCTTAAGGGGAAAGATAGAGACTGAAATTGCTCCTCACTGTTGTCATGATTCCAGGTGATTTATCATGTTTTGCCTTGCATTTGTATGCCTGATTTTGTTTAATTTGAGGCACCTAGGAAAACATTGTGTTTTGAAGCTAATTTCCTGCAATTCTTTGTAGTTTAACAAAACTCATGACATCTTTTAGTTAGGCTATTTAATGATAATAATTATAAATATACAGTGCCTTCAGAAAGTATTCATACCCCTTGACTTATTCCACATTTTGTTGTGTTACAGCCTGAATTCAAAATGGATTCAAAATATTTTTTATCTCACCCATCTACACACAATACCTCATAATGACAAAGTGAAAACATGTTTTTAGAAATACAATTTTAGCAAATTTATTGAAAATGAAATATAGAAATATCTACTCCTGAAGTCAATACTTTGTAGAAGCAGCGATTACAACTGTGAGTCATTCTAAGAGCTTTCCACACCTGAATTGTGCAACATTTTCCCATTATTATTTTCAAAATTCTTCAAGCTCTGTTGTTGGTTGTTGATCATTGCTAGACAACCATTTTTAGGTCTTGCCATAGATAGTCAAAACTGCAACTCAGCCATTCAGGAACATTCACTGTCTTCTTGGTAAGCAACTCCAGTGTAGATTTGGCCTTGTGTTGTAGGTTATCCTGCTGAAAGGTAAATTATTCTCCCATTGTCTGACCATTGTTAGACCACTCCTGAGTGGCGCAGTGGTCTAAGGCACTGCATCGCAGTGTTAACTGTGCCACTAGAGATCCTGGTTCGAATCCAGGCTCTGTCGCAGCCGGCCGCGACCGGGAGACTCATGGGCGGCGCACAATTGGCCCAGCGTCGTCCAGGGTAGGGGAGGGAATGGCCGGCAGGGATGTAGCTCAGTTGATAGAGCATGGCGTTTGCAACGCCAGGGTTGTGGGTTTGATTCCCACGGGGGGCCAGTATAAAAAAAAGATGTATTCACTAACTGTAAGTCGCTCTGGATAAGAGCGTCTGCTAAATGACTAAAATGTAAATGTAATGTAAATGAAAGCAGACTAAACCCTGTTTTCCTCTAGGATTTTGCCTGTGCTTAGCTCCTTTCAGTTTTATTTTTTATCCTGAAAAACTCCCCAGTCCTTAGCTATTACAAGCATACCCATAACATGTTGCAGCCACCACTATGCTTGAAAATATGGAGAGTGGTACTCAGTATTGGATTTGCCCCAAACATAACACTTTGTATTCAGGTCAAAAAGTGAATGGCTTTACCACATTTTTTGCATTATTACTTTAGTGCCTTGTTGCAAACAGGATTCATGTTTTGGAATATTTATATTCTGTACAGGCTTCTTTCTATTCACTGTCAATTAGGTGGAGTAACTACAATGTTGTTGATCCATTCTCAGTTTTCTCCTATCACAGCCATTAAACTCTGTAACTGTTTTAAAGTCACCATTGGTCTCATGGTGAAATCCCTGAGTGGTTTCCTTCCTCTCGGGCAACTGAGTTAGGAAGCATGCCTGTATCTTTGTAGTGACTGGGTGTATTGATACACCATACAAAGTGTCATTAATAACTTCACCATGCTCAAAGGGATATTCAATGTCTGCTTTATTTAAATGTTTTACCCATCTACCAATAGGTGGTCTTCTTTGCGAGGCATTGAAAAACCTCCCTGGTCTTTGTGGTTGAATCTGTGTTTGAAATGCACTGCTCGACTGAGGGACCTTACAGATAATTGTATGTGTGGGGTACAGAGATGAGGTAGTCATTCAAAAATCATGTTAAACACTATTATTGCAAACCAGAGTGAGTCCATGCAACTTCTGTGACTTGTTCAGAATAATTTTACTCCTGAACTTATTTAGGCTTGCCATAACAAAGGGGTTGAATACTTATTGACGCAAGACATTTCAGCCTGTAACACAACAAAATGTGGAAAAAGTCAAGGGGTGTGAATACTTTCTGAAGGTACTGTAGCTGCAGCAGCAATGAACGGGGTTCACAGGATGTCAAAAAGGACACAAGATCAGTTCGATAACAAAGTAAGCACTCTATCATGTAGGAACTATCTTCCTTTATGTGCAATCATGAGTCTAAATACAAAATCTGAGTGAATCTCGTATGGTTCATGAGGAGAAGATAATTTTGAGCATTAGCATTACAGATGCAAAAGAATGAGTTGTTAATAGTTTAGAAATTCCCATGTGCATCAGTCACGTCTTCCTTTGGCATTTTACAGCTTGTATCTATTTACGTGTCGTTTTAGATCGGTATGAACAATCGTGATTTCTTTTTTTACTCCTCAAATAAAGGCTTAAGTTTCATAAAAACATTTCTATTTAGTTTTTATATTATTCAATTTTAGTTTCAGTATTAGGGACAGAAAGTAGCCAATGCATGGGAGGCTAGAAGCTGTTTTTGTGTTTTTTGGGATGTCACTTCTTGCCACTGTGGGGCAGTAATGCATAAGGTGATGGGTCAGGTCATAGGTTAGGTTTAAAGGTAGACTCAGCAAGATTACGTAGAAGCACCAAGTAAACAGTAGTAGTGGGTCAATTTCCGCAAAAAGCAGGGGCCGGTTTCCCAATAGCGATGGAAGTTAGGCTTTTTGTCCTTCGCTTGTTTGTAACAATTGCAAAGACATTGGCAACTTTGTAATTGTAGTCAACTTCGTTCTGAATTTATCAGAGGTCAAAGAGAGATTGATAAACATCTGGATTCTGTGTTTAGCAGAGATCTTCTGTGTATAAAGTGAAGCGGAAGGGCAAAAAAGCATTTAACAACGCACTTTGCTGTTGTGTTCATCTCAATGGACGGGTTTGAGCGGATCACTTTTGTCAAGTCGGTGACCAACAATTGTCACCGCCTTTGCATTCTGAACATGACCAAAAACATGACTGAAACAGGAACCCATTTATGATTTATGTGTACAGTGGATATATACAAATGCATGTGATATTTGAGGCTCTCTGTCACTAATTGATTGTACAATGTACACACTATTATATTATGATTTCAGTTTGTAAGTGTGTAATATGGGGGTTAGATACACGTGAATTTCGACGTTTTATAAAAACTGCCATGTTGATCTGAGCCTTGCTGTTAGAAAAACACATTAGCATCCGAACTTTCAGCTGTCACAGATGCATCTCCCCCGACGTCACTCCTCGACTTTCTTCTACAGTCGGTTGCTTTAGCTAGGGCCCTATAAAATATTTTTTCCCCCAACATTTTGTTTTCTCCGTTTTGTTTTTCCAGGTTTCCGTTTCCCCCTGTTTTTCCAGGTTTCTGTTTCCCCCTGTTTTTCCAGGTTTTCGCTCACAAAATCACACATTGAATAAAAAAATTATTGGATGTTCTAATTCGACAACAATGTTTAAACTACAGTTGAAGTCGGAAGTTTACATACACTTAGGTTGGGGTCATTAAAACTTGTTTTTCAACCACTCCACACATTTCTTGTTACAAACTATAGTTTTGGCAAGTCGGTTACTTTGTGCATGACACAAGTAATTTTTCCAACAATTGTTTACAGACATATTATTTCACTTATAATTCACTGTATCACAATTCCAGTGGGTCAGAAGTTCACATACACTAAGTTGACTGTGCCTTTAAACAGCTTGGAAAATTCCAGAAAATGATTTAATGGCTTTAAAAGCTTCTGATAGGCTAATTGACATCATTTGAGTCAATTGGAGGTGTACCTGTGGATGTATTTCAAGGCCTACCTTCAAACTCAGTGCCTCTTTGCTTGACATCATGGAAAAATCTAAAGAAATCAGCCAAGACCTCAGGAAAAAAATTGTAGACCTTGGGAGCAATTTCCAAACGCCTGAAGGTACCACGTTCATCTGTACAAACAATAGTACGCAAGTATAAACACCATGGGACCACGCAGCCGTCATACCAGCCGGAAGGAGATGCGTTCTGTCTCCTAGAGATGAACGTACTTTGGTGCGAAAAGTGCAAATCAATCCCAGAACAACAGCAAAGGACCTTGTGAAGATGCTGGAGGAAACAGGTACAAAAGTATCAATATCCAGAGTAAAACGAGTCCTATATCGACATAACCTGAAAGGCCGCTCAGCAAGGAAGAAGCCACTGCTCCAAAACCGCCATAAAAAAAGCCAGACTACGGTTTGCAACTGCACATGGGGACAAAGTTTGTACTTTTTTGAGAAAATGTCCTCTGGTCTGATGAAACAAAAATAGAACTGTTTGGCCATAATGACCATCGTTATGTTTGGAGGAAAAAGGGGGAGGCTTGCAAGCCGAAGAACACCATCCCAACCGTGTAGCACGGGGGTGGCAACATCATACTGTGGGGGTGCTTTGCTGCAGGAGGGACTGGTGCACTTCACAAATAGATGGCATCATGAGGAAGGAAAATGATGTGGATATATTGAAGCAACATCTCAAGACATCAGTCAAGAAGTTAAAGCTTGGTCGCAAATGGGTCTTCCAAATGGACAATGACCCCAAGCATACTTCCAAAGTTGTGGCAAAATGGCTTAAGGACAACAAAGTCAAGGTATTGGAGTGGCCATCACAAAGCCCTGACTTCAATCCTATAGAACATTTGAGGGCAGAACTGAAAAAGTGTGTGTGAGCAAGGAGGCCTACAAACCTGACTCAGTTACACCAGCTCTATCAGGAGGAATGGGCCAAAATTCACCCAACTTATTGTGGGAAGCTTGTGGAAGGCTTCCCGAAATGTTTGACCCAAGTTGAACAATTTAAAGGCAATGCTACCAAATACTAATTGAGTGTATGTGAACTTCTGACCCACTGGGAATGTGATGAAAGAAATATTAGCTGAAATAAATCATTCTCTCTACTATTATTCTGACATTTCACAATCTTAAAATAAAGTGGTGATCCTAACTGACCTAAGACAGGGAATTTTTACTAGGATTAAATGTCAGGAATTGTGAAAAACTGAGTTTAAATGTATTTGGCTAAGGTGTATGTAAACTTCCGACTTCAACTGTACATCTTGAGATCATTTTTGAGGTCTGGGAAAAATGGAAGAAATTGTGATTTTGGGATGTAGTCATCCTTTAATGCAAGTGTGCCCCAGGAAGAGACCTTTGTTTGGTTAAGCGGTGTTGCTGTAGCGCTCATGTGATTGCAGAGTTTGCAAAATAAATGGCCACTGGATTGATGCAAATAATCATGATATCATTCTGCCAGGTAAGCATAGGCTACTTTGTAGGTAACATTTAATTGAGATGGGTTTTGGGAAAGCCTTTCCAGCTCTACCAGAAGAAGGTTAGCATTAGCATAATCGTTAAAAGCTACACAACGTTTAGACATACAGTACACACAACGTACACATACACACAGACGGGGCATTCCTGTGCCGTTTCAGAAAGTTCTGAATCACTGATGCATTATGTTTATTAAATTAATGCCTTTTCTAATAAATTCAATACATTTTTGAATATTGTTGAATTTCGTTTTAATGTCTGGATTCCGTGATTCCATCCGCATTCTCTGCAACGCAGATTTTATAGGGCTCTATTTAGCCTTACAACTCAAACGCACCCAATATCTGCGGTGCTGCTTGTGGCAACATCATCTTACTGAATTACATTTTACATTTACATTTAAGTCATTTAGCAGACGCTCTTATCCAGAGCGACTTACAAATTGGTGCGTTCAACTTAATCTACCTTTAAATTATAAAGTAAATCTCAATTTGACCCACCAGATTCACAAGCTTGAAAATCCCATTAGGAATAAAAGCTTGAAAACCCCATTCAATTTTTGCCCCCTAAAAACCTACAACTGAACCGTTAGTTAGTTTTGGAGTCAAATATAATAGTTTCAGTATAGTTTTAGTTTTTCAAACGGGTTTGTTCATTATTTTATTTCAGTTTACTTGTTTTTTTCATGATTAGTTTTAGTTTCAGTTTTAGTTTACTATAATAACCTTGATTGGTTGTGCTTGGTTTCAGGATGACGGTGGGTGGACCCCTATCACCTGGGCTATAGAGTACAAGCACACAGAGCTGGTCCAACTGCTGCTCTCCATAGGGGCTGATGTTAACATCCGAGAAAAGGTCAGTACTGTATAGGATGCATGCTGTTCACCCTACTGTACATCACATCACCTTACCTACCTTCTGTTCTCACACCTCTCACAGCCTGGGGAGGGGAGGCTAGACACAGGCAAGGTTACAGTTCTCACCTAAAAAATATAACAATGTACCTTCAAGATAGCCTTTAGATGTAAGGTTGTCTCTGTGGTGTGGGGAAGGTGTTGCTCCTGGGTATGTTTTTTTTCACGTTGATCTGTGATCCCTGTCCAGGAGGAGAACTTTGGCCTCCACTGGGCAGCCCTGTCTGGCTCCGATGACATCGCTCAGATCCTGCTTGATGCCAGATGTGACCTCCATGCAGTCAACGTCCATGGGGACTCACCTCTACACATCGCTGTCAGGGAGAACCAACTGGAATGTGTGACGTGAGTAGTAAAACAGTCTCCGTTCTCCCAGAGCTGCAGCATGACACCAGGTTGTTCTTGAAAAATATGATTTGTTATCAATAGCCTTATCCCACCTGCTTGGATAAATTGATATATTATCATAAGCGCACTAACCTGCAATGAGACCAGTTTTAGGTATATAGCCTAGATACATTTATGGAAGGAACCTGTCCACACATCATAGATGCACACATCCAGAGACAGTGACTGCGCTAGCCTGCCCAGTGGGTGGCAGTCATGCTGCTGACCATAGCCATGCTGGGGATGTGAGAGAGGGCCTAGCCACATCCAGTATGATGTCTACTCCTCCAGACTGCTTCTGTCCCGAGGAGCAGACGTGAACCTAAGGAACAGAGAGGGGGAGACTCCTCTGGACTGCTGTATATACAACTCCAAGGTGTGGGCGGTCCTGAACACCAATAAGAAGCTGAGAGATGCTAGGAGAAGCAGGGACAGTCATGGAGAGAAGGTCCTTAGCAGGTATAACAGCATGGTGTGTGTTGATTGTTTGTCGTCCTCTCTGTCCTCTTCAGGGACATCTCTCAGGGGTATGAGGCAATCCCCATCACCTGTGTGAACGGCGTGGAGAGTGACTCCTGTCCTGATAACTACAAATACATCCCTGACAGCTGTGTCACCTCCCCAATCAATATAGACAAGGACATCACTCACTTACAGGTGAACCTCCAGTGCTCTGTGAAACACAGTCAAGGTCGAATCCCATCTTGTTCTGCTTCATTAGTTACTGTGGGCCAGAACAAGTGACACACTTACTCTCGATAAGTGTTGTTTAATGAAGATCTCACTCTCCTTCTATTTCAGCATTGCATATGTACAGATGACTGCTCTTCAAACACCTGCATGTGTGCCCAGCTAAGCCTGTGCTGTTGGTATGACAAAGTAAGTACATAACTACATCAAGGCAAAGTTCACATTACAAGGTAAAGTTAATGCTTTCATGTATTTCAAATGGATATTATGGACCATATGTGATGTGTTGTATGACGTGTAAAGTGTGTTGCTTGTGGTTGTTCAGGAGGGGCTTCTGCCTGGTGGTTCAGAATGGATTCTGGTAACTGGGCCTCCCTAACCCACCAGCATCTTATCAATTACTCAATCAATCAATCGCATTTTATTTGTCACATGTGCCGAATACAACAGGTGTATACTTTGGCGTGAAATGCTTACTTACGAACCCTTTCCCAACAATGCAGAGTTAAAAAATAAGAAAATTAGCAAATATAATGTCTACCTTTCTGTTCTACAGTTTCAGCCAACTACTAAAATATTAGTTTCTCTGTACACTCTATGTGTTATCAGTTAGTTGGACTGGATTCATGTCTTCTCTTGTCTGTTTTCAGAACTCGGCTGCAGCTTTATAAAATCCAGAAGATGGGCTGGGGTGTGAGGGCGCTGCAGGATATTCCTCAAGGAACTTTTATTTGCGAGTGAGGCCCTGAATGTTATGGAAGACATTTTATTGAGTATTTGGGAAACTGCCCAACCATAACAATGATAATGTCTTGTTTTTACCGTAGATTCAGAATCAGGAATAACACTTACGATTTATGTATTTTGGTGTACAAATGACATGAGACAATTGTGATGTCATGAACAGATCATGTTAAAACAGAATTTGTAATTTTCTGTTTTTCACTTCATTTCAATGTTGTGATTACACAGATTATATACAGCAGGCTCTCTCTTTATTTTGCAGGTATGTGGGTGAAATCATTACTGATGCGGAGGCAGATGGCAGGGAAAATGACTTGTTCCTTTTCACTCTGGACAATAAGGTGATTTTAAATTACATCTATGAGAATCTCACATTTTTATTGGCCAATGGTGTATTCCGAAGTTGAATGTAATATTGTTACTGTGGCATAATGTTTATACTTTTGTATACCAATGGACGGTGCTGAAGAGCACACCATGCCAATGGTGATATATGTTCCTCTTACAGCGCTCATCTGCTGCATTAGCTTTTAGTTTGCTTGATGGCTATTTGGTATACTAAAGCATATTGAAAAATTTACAATTTCATGACTGTCTGTGCTACCGCCTCACAGGAGGTATCAACATATCAGCCTTTACTAATTGTTTTAATTGAGTGAGTGATTGGAGGCATGGAACTTTACTTTGATTGATGCAATTAATTTTATGATGTTATGTACTGCACTTGCTTTACAGTATGTAGGCCTACTTACATTTTACATTTTAGTCATTTAGCAGACGCTCTTATCCAGAGCGACTTACATTATCTTTTTATTTTTCATACTGGCCCCCCGTGGGAATCGAACCCACAACCCTGGCATTGCAAACGGCAGGCTCTACATCCCTGCCGGCCATTCCCTCCCCTACCCTGGACGACGCTGGGCCAATTGTGCGATTGTAATGCAAGATGTCCTTGAGTACGCTGAAAGGTGTCCACCAAATAAAATGTATTATTATTGTCTTATTATTTATTGCTTCATCTACTGTTTTGCAGGTGGGTGATGTGCACTGTATTGATGCGCGACTCTTTGGCAACATTGGCCGGTTTATAAACCACCTGTGTGAACCTAACCTGCTAGCAGCCCGAGTGTTCACCATGCACCAGGACCTGCGCTTCCCACGCATTGCCTTCTTCTCCAGCAAGCCCATTCAGTCAGGTGATCAGATTGGGTGAGAGGCACAAAATATATAAGACAATAATTGAATAGATGGTGTCTTTTCATGTTGTATTAATGTTGTGCTACAGAATCGATCAAAAAGCTCAATGAAAAGGCTCCAGTACATGAACATGTGCTTTGATGGCTACCCAGTGTTCCCCATTCAGGTTTGATTACGGTGATCACTTCTGGAAGGTCAAGAGCAAGTATTACAACTGCTAATGCTGTTCTCCAAAGTGTAGACACTCATCAGCCGCCATAGCCCATGGAGCTCAGAGCTTAGAGAGGGTGGCCAGCCCCAGCCCCAGCCCAACAGTCAGGTGCCCATTCTGCCCAAACACAATCATAACACCCCCATGCCACCTCTGTCCTCCCTCGACCACCTTGGGGGTCTCTCACTCCCTCTGACCACCACTATGGCTCCTTTTTTAAATGTAGACTGATATGACATGTATTTTTAGTAGATTTGCAGACAGAAATCAAATGCTAAGGGTAGCCTAGCCCTAGACTATACAAAAATGGTCACATTTTCCATGTCTCCTTTTTTATTAAGTGCTCAGTATAGTAATAAAGTACATTTTAAAACATGATTTATTTCTCATATTTGTTGATGGGTATTCCAGTTTACAAGAAGGCTAGGGGTAGCAAATGTCAATTAATGATGGCCTATAGTAGCCTAGGATACTGTCTAGTTTTGTGTTATATTATTTAATAAGCCTAATTCTCTATTTTAACCATAAATAATATGTAGTGTATGTTATCCTAGGGATTGAACAGTTTTGACATCAGCGAGGATGATAGAGATACAGGTAGGCTATTGGCTAGTATTGAATTGGATGCAACCCCCACCCCACCCATTTAGCTGTATAGCACCACACAAGACAATAAGCAGCTGTTCATTTTTGCATATTGAAAAATAACATTATACAAGGCAGATTTCCGCTCAGAGTTTACCAAAGAATAAACATCAGTCATATTCTACTGTAGCCTAGGCTACCCCACCCGGTCATGATAACCCAAAGCTCAGAGCTCCTTGAAAGGGAGGGAGGATGCCCAGGTCCACAACATCTCAGGAGATTGCGGATGCTATTTTTGTCCTTCATGATTTATACATTTGCATTGTTTGATGCGATTTATCAAGCAACTTCCGTGATTATTCTGCTCAGGGAGAAAGAGCGAGAGAGAAGCTGCTTCCCTCTTTCTCCCTGGTGCTATGGATACAGAGACCGTACAGGTGGAGCCTGGCGTCTTTTTAGTCACGTGTGCCGATTCATAAGGAGCAGTGGCTGGAGAAAGTGGTTATATTATACATTGCCAGAGAGCGATTTAGCGGAAGCAGAGGTGCCAACCCTGTGTTTTCTCGTCACACCGTGCCCGAATTAATAGGAAGATTATTGGAACCGATCATATGAGGCACCTCGTTTTCATAAGGAACGTGGGGTAAGGTAATAAAAAAGAAAAACTTAAACCCGCAATGGCAAACCAATCGAGGAGGATACACCAGATAAATGCATCTATTTTATGTGGACCTTAATTGTAAGTGAGCTATGCAGTCATAGCCCGCCTTATGGCATGCGTTATGCGAATGATGCGAATTGTTATTGCTCGACATTTATACATGTTAAACTGGCTGTTTTTAAAGCTTAGCCCAGTGAAAAGGGATAGGCTATAGGCTACATATATGTGGCCATTCAGCCAGAAGAAGACCCATGGACAAATATTTGACATGGAAATATAAACTTTCTCCTTCATGTTTCATATAATTTGAAAATCTGGACTATTGAAAGTAACGAGGCGGTACAACCCAACAGAATATCTGAAGAAAAATACATCATTTTATTTTTGAATGTTTGTTGAATATTCTCTTGAACATTACACACACCGAAAGGAACTCGTGGCTGGAACAACTGTGTGTTGTGATGCTTTTTCTCTATCTTTTATCTAGTCTCAGTTTTGATTTTTTCAGTAAGATCTGTGCGATTGTAGAATGGCTCGCTTCGAAGAGGAACTATCCAACCGGCGTGGAGGGGTCTGTCAAGCGGGCCCACCAAGGGGGGCAGGCCGGCCAGCAGGCCCCCCAAGCGGCCCTAGGGTGTACAAACAATCAATGGCCCAAAGAGCCAGGACAATGGCCATTTACAACCCCATCCCTGTCAAGCAGAGCTGTCTTACTGTCAACCGGTCTCTCTTCATCTTTAGTGAGGATTGTATCATAAGGAAATATGCCAAAAAGATCACTGAATGGCCATATCCTTTGTTGCTTTAAACAACCTAGCCTATTTCTCGTTCCATTATTTTATTATAAGATTATAGGTCTACGTGGTTTTGAATGGCTTGATGTTATTGAGAACAGGGGGCAAGGTTACAGACTATAGGGCATGATTATCTAAGTTAATTTACTGTAGCCAATGAGAAGATATGGCATGGAGGACAACCAGCTGTTGACTGGAGTTTGTAATACAGCATAACCACTCTCAGTAGGCCTATAACCACTCTCTCAGATGAGAGGACCCACTCCAATAGGTTATTGTAGGTGATACTGTTGAGTTTTTTGGCAAGATTCCAGTTTTCTCCAACTTTTGGCATCCTCTCTCTGGTAGGCCTACATGCAGCTAAGTTGCCTAACAAGAACCTGTCAGAGTGGTGTTCCTGATCTGTGGCATAAATCGGATCTATGGCTACAGAACAATTAACACAAAGGTTTTGTTTGTTGTCTTTTTCAACCCGAATGGCAGTGTAGTGAAAATCTTGTCAGCAGGATAATTTGATTGGTTTTGTAAAGCACCATCAATTATAGTTGAGGCCTATACTCATTTTACGTTCTACTTACCTAATGCATTTGATTCCGGTATATGGGCTAAGTAAACAAGCCTGTATGATAGTCTGCCCAAGGGACGGCTGTATCGATCCGTTTGTTTCTCGGACCAAGTCTCTCCTAGCAACGGTTCAGCACAAGCGCTCTCCAAGGTGCTGAATTTACCCATGTGCAAAATGCTGCTCAATAGTAGGCCTAAATGGCAAGCTAGCGGGAAGACACATACAGACAGTCTATTCTGCGTGGGTGTCACATCAAAACAATAATCCATGAGAATAAATGGAAATGAGTTGTGGATTTAGCGTAGTTTACAAAACCAATTGATTTCATTCATGGCAAAATGTATCATTATTGTCCTTTATGTCCCATAAAATGCTAGGTAGAAGTATATATATATTTTTTATGTTGGCAGCCACCTGTTGATATGAGATATTTTATATAATTTGCCAAATGAGGGACATCCTCTGCAGCTTGTGAAACCTGTGCATCAGTGGAGGCTGCTGAGGGGAGAACAGCTCATAAGAATGGTAGGAAAGGAGCAAATGGAATGGCATCAAACACCTTGAAACCATGCTTTTGATGTATTTGATACCATTCCACTGATTCCACTCCAGTCATTACCATGAGCCCGTTCTCCCCAATGAAGGTGCCACCAACCTCCTGTGCTGTGCATAGGCCTCCTAGAGAAACAGTCAACCCTGAAGCACTATTTCATGAGATTGGGATAATGAACCTGTGAGGTATTGCAATTCATTTACATTCATTTGTGTAATGGCATCCATTACTTACATAACTGCTTGGTTAACTCTGGTGCTGAGTAAACACTTCTCAACTTTTAGCTTACCTGTGCATTTCCAAGCCACATGCACAGTATTTTTCTCCCTTGAGTTAGATTATAGGTTCATGGGAGCCATTGTAGCAAGAAAGTCCTGCCCTAGGCCAGTGAATGATGTTTTTTTATCTGTTGATGTACTGTACCCCATTGCCTGAGGTGAGATGCTAGTCCTCTGTGCACCACAGTCTCCTGAGGAGATAGCCTCCATAAACAACCATGCGATGACATGGATAGCAGCAACTGAGACATCATGTAAGTCAGCAACTGACAAATCACTCAGTTCCCTCAGTCACACATGTTTAGTGTCGTGACACTGAGATCCAGTTCAACTGAAAATGACGTTTTGGTACTCTCTTAGAAAAAAGGTGCTATCTAGTAGGGTTGCACGATATTGGAAATAACTGACATTGCGATATTTTGTTTTTCTGCGATATATATTGCGATATGAAAAAATACAGGATGTATGTATGATCCTCTGGGAAAAATGCAGTTTGCAAACAGCGACTTTTCAGGTGGAAGTCCTCATTAATAAAGTGTACGGTCAGACTTATGTAGGGCTCCGTTGTCCGGCTGGACCACAAGTCCGTTGTTGCTGTATAATATTCCACTTGTGACAGCTCTGTTTCAACTTGTGCCATGCATTTCTCGTAAACTCTGGGATGGCAACTTTAGAAAAATAGTTGCGTGATGGCATTACATACCGCGTGTCAAGCGACCGGATCATGTTTTTAAAACCCTCTTTGGTAACCGTGTTATTTGGTGCCATGTCTTTGGCGACGTGAAATGTTATTGAATCTGTGATTTCTCTCTGCCGTTTGGAACCTTTCTCGTATGGTGTAATAGTGGCAAAGGCATCTGAAATAGATGTTTGCTTTGGAGGGCATTGAGATGCTTTGCACTCGTCATACGAAGATTTGTGGTGCCGCCTTAAATGATCGAACAAATTGGTCGTGTTGCCTCGTGTTGTGGCAACAATTGCAAGGCACTCTCGACAAAGTACCTGTTTTTGGTCAACATCATCCTGTCTGTAGCCGAAATATTTCTATATAATTGACGATTCATTTCTTTTTGCAACCAAATTCTCAATTTCGGTCTTTTTTGCCTGTTCCTCGCTCATCATTTCGTCACGCGCAAGCAGAGCCTGCATGTCAACCACGTGCAGCAACGAACTCCGTGTTTAAAATAATAATAATAATAATAATAAACTGTGTATCCAATAACCCATAAATCGGAGTAAATTACGTTATATCAGACAGATATAATGCTAGTTTAACATTTAAAAAAATATATATATTGTAGACTGATATATGTTTACCTTACTAAATCGCACGTTCTGCGATGTGACTCTTGCAGATGCATACATCGCAATGTCGATGCTGAAACGATATATCGTGCAGCCCTTCTATCTAGAACCAAAAATGATTATTTGGCTGTTCCCATAGGAGAACCCTTTCAAGAACCCTTTTTGGTTCCAGGTAGAACACTTTTGGTTCCAGGTATAACCCTTTTGGGTTCCATGCAGAACCCTTTCCACAGAGGGTTCTACATGGAACCCAAAATAGTTCTACCTAGAACCAAAAAGGGTTCTACCTGGAACCAAAAGGGTTCTCCTATGGGAACAGCCGCAGAACCCTTTTGGAACCCTTTTTTCTAAGAGTGTAGCTTACTGCTGCATATATGCTTTGCCATTATGCTTCAGCTCTTGTATAATTTAGGGTACCTACTGTTGAGGAGCTTTTCAATATGGTAATTGCACAAATATTTCTATCAGGGATGCTTTTCTTTTACTTCCTTTAGGTCCCAGTCTTCTGTTTCCTCCTGCTCCTCCTCCTCCTCCTGCTCCTCCTGCTCCTCCTGCTCCTCCTCCTCCTCTTCCTCCTCCTCCTCCTCCTCCTCCTCCTCCTCATCATCTTCTTCTTCTGTTAGAATGTATTGCAGATGGTAGGTACTGTATGCCTAACGTTACAAAGTATGTTTTTCTTAACTGTCTCACTCCATTTGAATACCTGATCCTGGCCACCATTATAGCCAACTGCATCGTCCTTGCCTTGGAGCAGCACCTACCAGCCGGCGACAAGACACCCATGTCCGAGCGCTTGGTAAGTGACCACCGCATGGGTCACATGTACCATACCAATATTATATCATTTTGGATTATTGGTTAACTACACTCCTCTCTCCAAGTGAAAAATAGGTTTCAGTCATTATATTCTCACATACAGGAATAATATCTATATACAGTACTAGTGTTACAGATTTTAATGACACAACCCATCAGCAGCTTATGAGGAAGAGGAAGGGGAAGGGGGAGGGGAGGGAGGGGGGGATGTTACCCATGTAGGCAGCTGGGGTTTCTCACCAGTTGTTCTCAGTTAGTTAACCAGTATCACACAGAGGTGCCTTTCATGCCCCTGCTTAAAGCCACTTTAGGCTCCCTATTGAACTCTGTTGTTAAGTAGTGCCATTAAAAGGGTAAATTGCTGTGAGCTCCTCCACCCAATCAAATAGACTTAGCTGGTTGGGGCACGCTGGTAATTTTAAGAATGAAATGTCACTCCCTTCAGGCAAAGTGCCTCACTGCTGCACCCACTCTAATTGATCCGCTCCCCCAGATAGACCAAGGCTCTGTCTGACATATTGACGTGACTCACTCCATCATGATATTAAGCCATCAAATTGCTTTTGAACTCACATTCAGTTCATAATTGTACAAAAAAATCACATTATAAACTAATGATGATGGATATCAATGGTCACTTACATTATCAGCCTCTCTTGTCTTAACAGGATGACACAGAGCCCTATTTTATTGGAATATTTTGTTTTGAAGCTGGCATTAAGATCATCGCCCTTGGCTTTGCGTTTCACAAAGGCTCCTATCTCCGGAATGGCTGGAATGTAATGGACTTTGTGGTGGTGCTAACAGGGTGAGTACTGAGCTAATGGCTCATGCTAAATGTTCATGCTGCTTTAAAATGACAGACCTGATCCTCAGTGGATTAATGAGAAAGCACAATGTTAATGTGTGTGGTGTGTGTTGTGTGTGTGTTTCAATTTACATGTCTTATGCTCATGATGGATCGTGATGCACTGGAGACACTGGGAATGGCGGAACTCCGTTGGATAGATCATCCTCTTCTTTTAGACATAACTGTATGATTGCATATATATGCAGTTATAAAACAAATATTGTCTGGAATAGATATTCAGGGAAACAATACAGGATGCTATGGTAAACAATACCATAGAAAGAAGAGGGCCACAAAAGTAGAAGTGCTTGCACTGAGAGAGGAGTAGAGGAGCTAGAATATCAGTGAGACAATAGGAGTGGAACTACGGGTGGCAGAGGAGCATAAGGTAACTACTGTAGGCTTTCAGTGAGGGACCATGAGGGGAAGGATGAAGGGGAGGAGGAGGGAGTGGAGCGAGTGGAGGAGGGGTAATGACGAGGATGCTGTTACGCTGGAGAGAGTCCCAGGGGAGTTGCTAGCGTCACCAGGGAGTGTCCTGGCTTGCTGTACCTATTGGCTCTGAGATTTATTTGGCCCATCTATTGGGGCTTACATCAGCTTTGACACCTAATTGCAATAAACCGATTCTCTGGAAGCCCTACTCCACCCACTTGGAAGTCAATCTCAGTGTTCCAACCTTTTGTTCTTGCTCAGTGAACGTAGGGGGAACCAGCCAATGGCAATGTAATAAGCCCAATTCCTGGAACTGGTCTTGTTTCAGAGTAACCATCACACAAAGCCTTGTGTGTGTGAGAGCTGTAGAGACAAAGGTAGCGAGCGGTCTGTCTGTCAATACAGTGTGTTGTTAGGGCTATTGACAGCTTGTCACAGACTCTACATGGACCTGCCACAATCACTGAACACACAGGGCATCAGTCTGCTCTGATTCCATATTCTCTGCCGCTACTTGTGGATAGGGCTGACTGGGGAGGGAGGAGGGGAGTCAAGGCTGATTTAAATTGGGACAGAGCAGCCTGACATAATAACCATAACTGAAGGGCTGTGGTGGATGAGGCCATTACAGGAGCAGTCTGGCCCTGTTATCAGTGCCATGCTACAGTGAGTGATTGACCCATGTTGTCAGTCTCTGACAGCTATTGGATCACCATGTGCTGCATGCACACCAAAGCGCTGCCCGCTATCCCTATGGCTGTAACTACAGGGTGTGCCTAGCAGGAAACTAATCGCCATAGTAATTACCATTGCTGACTCATTGATTATTAATGAAACCCATTCTTACCATTCCCGGGGATATGCATACTTGAAGCAGGTATAAAGTCAATATCAAGGAATCCATACATTTCAGATCAGCTACAGCTGATATGTTAATGATAATGCTTGAAGTGTCTGACTACCTTAAAAGTAAAAGCAGTGATTGTGTACCATAACGTTAGGTGTGAATTTTCAATTTTTTAACAGTATTATGTACAAAAAGTGTTCCGTTAATGGTGATGAATTTATTAAGAAGATTAAGATCTTGCACATGTTTGGCCCCAAGACATATGTGGTCCATGTTTAATGTGCTGGTGCTGGTGGTAATCAGATATGGGGGTCTGCGAATGAAAGGGCTTGTATTGAGCTCCCACAGGCAGGGCCAGCCCTTTAAATAAAATCAAATCAAATTTTCCAATAAGACGTTGGGTGTTGCTAATAAGAGCATAGAGTGGGGTCTGGAATTATTGGGTCCCTTAATGGAAAAATTATAATATTTTATACTAATACAATTGCTCAAATAAAGAGATTCTGTTTAACAAGTAATTAAAAACAATCTCAAAGATAGGGGTCAAAATTATTGGATCCCCTGTTTTCAATACTCCAGCACCCTCCCCTTGCAAGGATAATGTCACTGAGCCTTTTTCTAAAATGTTTTATGAGATTGGAGAACGCTTTGGGAGGGATCTTAGACCGTTCCTCTATACAGAATCTTTCCAAATCCTTGATATCCTTCGTCTGCACTTATGGACGGACTGCCCTATTCAATTCAAACCACAGGTTTTCAATGGGGTTCAAGAGTGGAGACTGAGATGTGATTGTGCAAAATGTTGATTTTGTGGTAAATTAACAATTTCTTTGTGGATTTTGATGTATGCTCGGGGTTATTGTCTTGCTGGAAGATTCACTTTTCTATTTGAACGGTTATTATGGTGACTGTGGTCATTTGGCTGGCCAATTACCACTATCCGAAATTCCATGACCGTCACAGCCCTACTGTTCACGTCTGTCAGCAAGATAACAGTTGTCACGCTCCAATGTCCACTTCAAGTTATTCACAGTGCTTACCCACTGTCTTTCAGACATCTGGGAAATATTGTGTACAGTGCAGTACTATTTACATTTTAGTCATTTAGCAGACGCTCTTATCCAGAGTGCATACATTCTTTCATACTATACACTACATACAAGAACTAGTCAAAAACACTTCTACACTCAAGACCTAGACATAAAAAGTTACATTAAAAAATTGCTCTAAAAGTTTCTACAATGTCAGAGTTTTTATAATAGCCATTTTACAACTACAGCCATGATAGAGCGGTTCATAAAGCTTCCCAACACATCCAAATGGTACATCACATTTCACTGAGATTTAGTCAATCCAATGACTTCAACCATAAAAGTACACCAGTATTGACAAGAAAAGGTCCATTGAGGATGCAACATAATAGACTCCCCAAGGTCTCTAAACAGAGCAGGATAGAGAAACCAGGAAATTGGTTCAGGAAGTGCAACCGCTGCAAAAAATCTATTTATTTGGCAGGAAAATAGAACAGCCACAATGCAAGATTGTAAAACAGGAACAAAAGAACTTAGACAACTTGAACACAATGATAGCTTAATACTAAATAGCAATGGATGGATTGATGCCACTGTGACTGTCGTCATTTAATAAGTCCGCTGGTAATGTGCCTTGTACAATGGGGCAGATGTTTAAAAAAAAATCATATTGTGAAACAAAAGAGGAGGCAACCAACCACGTCAATTTCCCATCAGATGAGAGAAACCTTATCTTGCTTCTGCTGTTTGTTAGGGCTCGAGACAGCTCATTACAGCTAATTGATTGGGAGAATGCTGGGCAGACAGGTGGGGTTGCAACATCAACAACATTCTACAATCCAACTAACACCAGCACTAACCCCCAACACACTCCGTCTGCAGCTGGGCTGGGAGCACTCTGCTTCAATGCCTCTCCTCCGCTCCTGACTGCATGTGCTGCCATAGAAATAGAATGAATAGAACGGGCATCCCCATTCAAGTCAATGATGGCATAAAAGGTGGACTGGCAGCCAATGCAAGTGTACCCATAGGAGCAAAACAGGAAGTAAAATATGTGCTAAAATATGTGCTGTGATTTGTTGATTCAACTCAACTGACATTACAAAAAATACATTCCATTGCATGAGCTACATCAGTTTACATAATTTGGATGTAGAGCCATGAGTGTACCCATGAGTTGACCAGTCAAATTGCTAGGGTTAGAAGTTCCAAGCCTATTTCTTTATGACGGTTATTTTATTTTCATGACGGTCATTATCCATAACCGTCGGTTACACAGTTATACGGTAATTGTGCCAGCCCTAGTGAATAGTGATGACAGAGGTTGTAGAGAGAGCGAGAGGGGAGCAGAGAGAGGGGCGCAGCAGTGAGCTATAGAGCTGAGGGATGTGGGGTCTGTAGAGAGAGAGAGAGACAGAGAGCGAGACAGAGAGCGAGAGAGAGGGAGGGGAGCAGTGATCTATAGAGCTGAGGGATGTGGGGTCTGTAGAGAGGGAGAGAGAGACAGAGAGCGAGAGAGAGGGAGGGGAGCAGTGAGCTATAGAGCTGAGGGATGTGGGGTCTGTAAAGAGGGAGAGAGAGACAGAGAGCGAGAGAGAGGGAGGGGAGCAGTGAGCTATAGAGCTGAGGGATGTGGGGTCTGTAGAGAGAGAGACAGAGAGCGAGACAGAGAGCGAGAGAGAAGGAGGGGAGCAGTGAGCGATAGAGCTGAGGGATGTGGGGTCTGTAGAGAGAGAGACAGAGAGCGAGACAGAGAGCGAGACAGAGAGCGAGAGAGAGGGAGGGGAGCAGTGAGCTATAGAGCTGAGGGATGTGGGGTCTGTAGAAAGAGAGCGAGACAGAGAGCGAGAGAGAGGGAGGGGAGCAGTGAGCTATAGAGCTGAGGGATGTGGGGTCTGTAGAGAGCGAGACAGAGAGCGAGAGAGAGAGGGAGGGGAGCAGTGAGCTATAGAGCTGAGGGATGTGAGGTCTGTAGAAAGAGACAGAGAGCGAGACAGAGAGCGAGAGAGAGGGAGGGGAGCAGTGAGCAGTAGAGCTGAGGGATGTGGGGTCTCCAGTGTGCTGTGAAAGTCTTAATCAACCTCAGCTCTGCCACACCACCGTCATCCCTTCTGCAATGTTTCTCTATGACGCTCTCAATTAGTAATGCCTCAAATTTATATCCCCATTTTCCTTATTTATAATTCTGCTTCTTCTTCTATTGTTGTGTCAGTGGAAGCTCGGACATATTGTTTGATGGATTCACCACTGGACTATGCTGAGTGTGCTCCTCAGAATTGTCTTGAATGCACACTCTGCCTCTTTTTTGAGAAGAGGGCCTTTCCTGTTTCACAATGCACCTGATTCTGTGTGTTCCCTATTATTGGTTGGTTGAAATGGATTCATGCATTTTAAATCATGTGTTTTGACAGTTAACGATGTGCTTCTTTTTATGTATATACACTAGTAGCAGGAATATTGATATGTGATAAACATTAGAGGTGTGTTTGCTGTGTAAATGATATGTAATTATCAAGGGAGCTTCACTCTCTACAGTCTCCCCTCCTCCAGTACTAACACTAGGAACAGATGTGCTATGGTTGTTCTTCATACTCCCCAACAGTGCCCGCAGTAGTAACAACCAATTCACTTCTAGATACATCATTTAAGGGTTTTGACACATTGTGACGTTGTGCTGAGAATTGAGCAATATCATAAACCTAGCAGGAGATGAGATGGGGATAGGAGATTGGTTCAAGTTCTGTGGTTAGAGCTAATGCAGAACAGGGCCAGATATTCATCAAATGAGCGGTGGGTTTGTAGTGTGAGGATGTGTTCTAATCAGCAAGCCACTCTCCAAAAGAACAGCAATGGAACAAACAGCTGAATTATTAATGGTGTTTGACTGTGTGGAGGAATCAGCCCAGTTAGTTGGAGTGTGCTTTTTATCCACTGTGAAACGGTTAAGCACATGTTTTATAAACCTTTGAATATTACAAAAAATATTGTCAAGTTATATCAAAAGGCTGTAAAGAAATTATAAGCAGTGAAAATCATTTTCTAGATTTGGGAGTAAGTAGTGCAGATGTAGATATACCATCGTAGTTACAATCGTTAGTACTTCTGCAATAGATGACTGACTGGCTCAGTGAAGTTTGAAAAAGGTTGTTGCGCCTTAACCAGTGTCGTGTATTCATGCATGCCAAGTGAAGCCAGGCTTCCTAAAAAAAGTTACCAAGAAAAAAAGGAGAAAAACATATAAAATAATGTATCTTTCGTATCTCTGTGTTTCATAATTTTCCTTCAATTCGCAAGAGGTTGAATGTATCTCACCGGAGAAAGAATCCAAGCGAGCGAAACAGCGCCCCTCTGTCTCTCTATGTGTATGCCATCTACCTGATGCTGTCTGGTCAAAAAGAATATGACACCACTTTAATAAATAGTACCTAACACCATGCGTGGAACAAAGCTGCCTGCCAGTCAAGCACTAGTATTGAATGCAAGGGAAGCCAGCGATCATTTGGCCTCCCTTGATAAAAAAAAATATAAAATAATAGCCAATCAGTGTTGACCTTAACTGTGAATAGTCCTACGCACCCCAAAAAAAGTGTAAAGGGAAGCCAGTTTGGATTTGGCTTCACTCCAATCACATTACATCGAGAGCAATACATAATTAACAGAAACAATTTGAATTGTTGCATCTCATTGTGTTGTTGTCCTCTGGTGACTGCTCTGGATAAGAGCGTCTGCTAAATGATGTAAATGTAAATGTAAATGTGGCTAGCTAGCTAAAATTGTCCCTTTCCTAAATTAGCCATGGATGGAGATATGGATTTGAACTTGTGGTTTTACTTAATTCTCCGTACTGGCCAATGATTATAATGACGATTCTGATCCAACCATTAATTCATACATTGTGCCCCTGGCCTGAGAGGATGGAAGTTCAATATGTAGCTAGATGTAGAAGGCTAATGTTAACTAGCTAACGTTGCCCATGAAAGGAAGTTAGGCTAGTGAGCAAGCATTTTAGCCAGCTAGCCTAGGACAACAATAAATAAAAGCGTGTACTGTATGACAGAGCCATAGACCGTTTCAGCAACATGAAAGAGAGGAGGATGGCATTGGCGTTTCTCTACAAGTAGAGTGAGTCAACATGTTTTTTTCTACTCACACACACACACACACACACACACACACACACACACACACACACACACACACACACACACACACACACACACACACACACACACACACACACACACACACACACACACACACACACAGAAATCAGAACCATGGGCAGCCACATCATATTAAGCTTATGTTGATTGGACTAAATATTTTTTGGTATCTTTTAGTTGTCACTGTATTAGACTAAGCATAGGTGATTTGATGATGTTGAAGTTGAAATGGGGCTGGAATAGTGGAGGCAGCTCCTGTTTTCTTTGTGACTTGCAGTAACTCTCTGTGGTTCTAAATCAATAGTTGTTTAGTAGTCAGAAAATGTCAGAAAAATGAACTTGCTTGACCATGCTTTAGGTCATGTAGCGGTTTGTTACATGCAATATGCTTTGTGGACTTCACCAGACAGAGATTGCTCTCTGACGAAACAAAGGTGTGATTGAATTTATTCTGCCACTGAATCTTCTTGCTGTCTTTGCCTTTAGGTCTACTGAATATAGAGTATCACGGTGGCAAGGCATATGAACTAACATACAACGCAATTATCACAACACATATGTTGTAATATGCCTTTCTTTTCTGGCTTGGCTTCCACAGTGATTTTACCCACGCACTGCTACTGGTCTTAACCCCACCAATCCTGACCCGCCTTTCTCAGAGCCACTTTGCTCTTGTCCTCAGCTCAACTCAGCTCAATATGAAGGTGTGATGATGAGGCTCTTAACTCCATTTTGTTCTGCTGGCTGCACTGGTGGGATTACCATCCTGACTGCTAATGGTAGAGATCTGATGAGATAGGGGGAGGAGGAGGAGGAGAAGGATGCTCTCATTGCTTTGTGCAGTGTAGCGGTGAAGGACCTGGTTGAGATGGAGTGCTTGACTGGCAGGCAGCTTTGTTCCACGCATGGTGTTAGGTGCCATTTATTAAAGTGGGTGTTATTTCAGGAAAACAAGCTAATACTCACCAATGTCAATTGTGCAATGACACAATGGGCTATGTTGGATTGGCTGTGTTGTCATGCACTTTCCCCTTGAATACTGAAATCAGGTAGAGGTACTGTCACTAGCCTCCCGTACTGTACTGCAGGTGGGAATCATTCCCCATGGGGAGAATGAAAAACAACTCTGTTTGTTTTCTCAATAGAGATTTGTTTTTTATTATTTATTTAATCAGGGAAGACACATTGATAATTGACGTCTCTTTTTCAAGTGAGCCCAGGAGTTACACATTATTAACATGACCTTCTGATCCTCTACAGATGTAGGATCATCATTTTATCAGTCTTTTGTTGCTGAGAATTTGCAAATGTGTAGTGTATTTGAGTTTTAAAAAGGCTTCTAAAGTTTGCAGTTTCTACTGAAAAATGTATCAACCTCTACAAAAATGTCCATTAATTATAATCCACATAATAATTTACATTTCCTTTTGCTGCAGGATTATGTTTCTGCTGTAGCAAACTGGTTCAATTTAAGATCCTACGTCTGTAGGCCCCACTTTGGGGGAATAAGAAAGGTTAAGCAATTAAACAGTTTCATTTTCAGGGCATTGTAATCCTCCTATGCTTATTAGAAATATCCCATTACTGCTGTCGTATTCCCTTCTCAGCACAAAATGCAGGATTTAGCTTCTTTAAATATGTGTTGTTATCATCATGAAGGATCTATTTTATTGCTTTATTTCTACATAGTCTGCTCTTCTACGATTTGAATAACGATAATGTTTCATTGCAATGACTTGAATTGCATGGAACTGAGCTTGATCTATGTAATTCATTCCTACAGAAGGCAAGAGAAAACCTGAACTAAGCACTTTGAGATGAAGACGTATGAGCAGCAATATAGTCATGGCATAGCAGCATTTCCTTCAGTACGGATGGCTGAGGAGTGTTCTGTCTTAACCATGGCTTAATATAATAAATGTATTCTACTGGACTGACAAATGATGACATTTTCTGTATTATGGTAAGGTACGGTTGAATGTCCCCCAGATCAATTGGGCTTGCAGTTACTTCAGGGTCCTTGCACAATTCTTAGTAAGCAACGTTTATATCTGAGAGTCCCAGTCTTTCCTGACTAGTGAGCCTTGATGCAGTCTTCCAAAGAATCCACCACGCATGGCATGATCAGCATAGTCACTGGGGTGGAAAGAGAACCAGCGATCTTACTTCATTCATTCAGCCTTCTGCAACAGAGCCATGCTCCGCCGCCTTCTGAGTACTGTGTGTTGGTTTGATCCAGTATTTATTGGAGTGGCATGACATACTGTATTTTAGAGAAAGCTGGTGGCATGTGGGCCAGCTGGCTGAGGCAGTCCTGCTGAGTGGAGCTCCCAATGGGACCAGTGCCACTGCCTCCTCTCAGCTGTGCTCTGTGTCTGATGGAACGGAGCCGTCCTCTATGTGTGTTAGTGTGTGTGCGCGCGTGTGAGTGTGTGCGCGCATGTCAAACAGGCTCTGATGAGAGGGGGAGGGGGGTCTTCACAGGTAAATGTACCTGTAGATATCTTAGTCTGGGTTTCTGAAGCGGCATGGATAGTAGTGAACATGATGACAGTGAGTGCCGAATGGGTAAAGTTCCTATATTACATGATCTGTGCTCTCTTGACCTTTCATGACCTTTTTTTTTTACAATCATGTTCTTTCGATTTTATGACTGAGCCCTTGTATTTATGCTCTTAGCGACATTGTGAAGAGGGCCTGTGTTTGTGTGTGTGCGTCAGGGTGTTTTATTGGCCGAATGACAGGAGTTGATGTCTTTCCTCCCCTCACACCCCTCATTTTGATCAGACTACAGCCGAAGCAGACTGAGAGGGAGCAGCCTTATACCTGGAAGTGAGGCGGTCCCATCCACGAAGCCATGATGCATTAACGCTGTTAACAAGTTCGTTTGGAAAAGAGACCAATTTATAAGTGACTTTGTCTGGGATCTGACAGCCAAGTGTGACCACCATTATTCACATTTCTGTTTGTTCTTTTAAATGTTTCACAGCAACACATCATTAACCACCTGACCAGTGAAGGCTCTAATCAATTCTGATTAGGAGTTGGGACACTCAGGTCTTGAGCATTTCCAGACAGTCTTTTCATTACCCATCACTGGCCACTGGACAAGAATAGCTGTTTTTGGACACTTTCACTTCTTCAAATGACACAGGAAATGGAAGAAGTTGAATCAGAGATGAGAGAGGGAGGGGGGTGCTGTAATGGAGAGGGCTCCTGGACTCCCACTCAGACAGGGACAGACAATCGATGTCTGGGGGATGGGGGTGTCTCTCTGGCTGGCTGTTTCTCCCTCCCTGGGGAAGGTGATTGATCTAAAAGCTTTTTGTTGTCAGGGAGTGGTGGGACCCTGTGTATGTGTACGTGTCTGTGTGTGTGTGCATGTCTGTGTGTGTGCGAGTCTGTGTGTGTGCGTGCGTGCGTGCGCGCTGCTTACGTGCTGGCGTGCATGCGCGGTGTGTGTGTCGTCAAGGAGTGGTGTGAGCCACTGCATGTTTCAGAGACTGACTGGAGTGTCCCTCCACCGGCCTCCTTGCTATCATCATGTCTCAGCGAGAGACTAGTCCAGTCACACTGCAGATGCGTATTCACCAGATGCCACTCTCCTTATGGAAACGATGATGAACTGTTGTAGACTGTGTTAGTTTGACCTGTTTAGCTAGGTTAGCCCTCTGTCTACCTGCTAGATAGTAATGACTGCAGGTTTATTGAGCAGAGCTGTCAGTATGTTAAGCTGATATCCATTACATGAGTCCTGGATTTGGCCTTCACGTCATTGATCTGCACTTACTGTCCATCACACAGATGGCCTGAGTTGCATGCTATACTGGTACTACAGTATACTGAAGGCCCAGACATTACTGTGCTGTAATATGCAGAACTGTGTGGCGATTTGATTTGAAACATGGCTGATATCATAATAATATGCCATTTAGCAGACGCTTTTATCCAAAGCGACTTACAGTCATGCGTGCATACATTTTTGTATATGGGTGGTCACGGGGATTGAACCCACTACCTTGGCGCTACAAGCGCCGTGCTCTACCAGCTGAGCTACAGAGGACCACATCATGAAGCTGATATCATAAAGCTGATTTGCATGAGATGGTAGAGATGTTTACAGTTCCTAAAACAAATAGTTTTATGATGTCAAATTTCCTTTTCAAGAATATTGCGCTAAGAGGAGTGTATGGTTGGTTCCAGGCTGCCAGGCTAACTACAGTGTGGGTGGCAGGTGACTGGCACACCTGGGTAGGTTGACTTACCTGGGGCACAACTTGTGTTGTTGACAACAGGTTTATTGACTCTTACTTCTTATATTTCCTTTATCAATCTCATTTACTTTGCACTGTCTCTTGTCTTTCTCAGACATGCTTTGTCATTGACTCTGTTTCAGACCTGCTCAGTCACATCAGTAGGCCTCTGGAGCGGTGTATCGTGTTGTCAAACACATCTCATGCTCACTGAGCCAAGTCTAATCACAACCATGTTCCATAACTGAGAGACCCATAAACAGCTAAATGTGGCAGAAATGATGTGATTCTATTTCCTAGGGCCTATTAATGTAACAATATTTTACCAATTTACTTTGATGGAAAGATAGTCCAACTTGACATTAGAATGTACATAACCATGTGTCAAAGACATTATATCTGCACTTCATCATTCTGAGCTCATGGTCCCTTCGCTCGTTTATGATAATTATTGGTTGCTATGGAGACAAGCTTACCATGGCGGTGTCTTCAATTCATCTCTTGATCAGATTCAGAGTTTGGGGATTGGGGGAAATGGAGCATAGAAATATCAAGGGTATTTCACATATTATCGTATTATCAAAACAAATGATTTTGACAACATTGTGTGTGAACATTGTGTTCTACTGTCATCCATGGAGTCATCTCTTTATCTGCTCCACATTTACAGCTTTATTAGGGGAAATCCCTCTGTTGTTAGCTTAGATTCAATTACACAAAGAACATTTGATCTCAGCAGCTTCTGTATTACAGTACCTCAGTTTGCTTTTCCACATATTTATTTACACAGTCATGCACAGACAATAGGCATACACCTTCTCAAAGCAAACTGCTTGAGAGCTGTCCTCTTCCAACTTTCATTTGTTCTTCTTTTGATACTTTCTGAAGAGAAACATTTCATTTTGTCATAGTTGCTATGCAACAACAAAGGCCCAATACAGACTGAGTCAACAGCAATGTCTTCATGTTATTGCTTTGCTTTCTATAGGCAAACAAACACAATACCTTTCTTTTCTCTCGTCTCTGGCTTCATCCTACTCTCATTGTTGCCTCTCGCTCCCAGAATCCCTGTCTCCTGGCTGCTGTTGTCTAATGAGATCAATGGAGCCTCCTTTGTTTCTATGGTGACGCCTAAAGTTGTCTCCAGTGTGGCTTTCCCTCCCCGTGCGGCCAATATAGTTTCATCCACACTGCTATAGCTGGGAGAGCCCTCTCTCTCTCTGTATATCTTTCTTTTCTCTTTCTCCCTCTCTCTCTCTCTCTCTCTCTCTCTCTCTCTCTCTCTCTCTCTTTCTCCCTCTCTCTCTCTCTCTCTCTCTCTCGCGCTCGTTCACTCGCTTGCGCTCTCACTCAAACTCGCTACTTCTCTCGCTCTCTCTTTTCTCTCTCTCTCTCTATCTCTATCTCTATCTCTATCTCTATCTCTATCTCTATCTCTCTCTCTCTCTCTCTCTCTCTCTCTCTCTCTCTCTCTCTCTCTCTCTCTTTCTCTTTCTCTTTCTCTTTCTCTTTCTCTTTCTCTTTCTCTTTCTCTCTCTTTCTCTCTCTCCCTCATCCCCTCTCTCTCTATCTCCCTTGTTTCTATCTCCCCCCTCTCGGTCCTCTCAGCTGTAAAGTGAATAAGATACAATAGTTCAGTGGGATGATGGGATCACTAACCTATATAGAAATAAATTCACTGTAAGGAAACAAAGACGACATAATATGATTTGTAATGGAATTTGAACCTCAGTCAGACTTTAACTTGGCCCAGAGCCGTGTTGGAAAAAATATTGCCTCACATGAATATCAAACAGATTTAGATGCATTGCATGTTCAGTCGCTAGTTCTGAGAGAATCACAGCATATTTCAGGCAGAATCAGACATTCTTTTTGAAGACTCCCAACCCCAGCAATCCATCAAGGAGCATGCTCCTCTCCTTTACAGTGTTTGCCAGCATTGAGGCCAGGCTTGTCACCCTCAGAATCCTCTGCTGTTGATGTATGAATAAAACAGGAGCAGGTACTTTTTGCCAGCTCCTCATCCTTGCCAGCTCTCATCCACTGGGGCTAATTCCACAGGACAGGATGCTCTCTTCATGCTACTTCCTCAGAGCATATTTTCCACATCTCTTAATCATTATTTAGGCCCAATCCCAATCTAGCTATTGGAATGGATATCACATCATATGGCTGTATGAAATGTCTATTACAAAAATTACATATATTTTTTTTTTTTCACCTTTATTTAACCAGGTAAGCCAGTTGAGAACAAGTTCTCATTTACAACTGCGACCTGGCCAAGATAAAGCAAAGCAGTGCGATAAAAACAACAACACAGAGTTACATATGGGGTAAAAAAACATAAAGTCAAAAAATACAACAGAAAATATATATACAGTGTGTGCAAATGTAGCAAGTTATGGAGGTAAGGCAATAAATAGGCTATAGTGCAAAATAATTACAATTAGTATTAACACTGGAATGCTAGATGTGCAAGAGATTATGTGCAAATAGAGATACTGGGGTGCAAAAGAGCAAAATAAATAACAATATAGGGATGAGGTAGTTGGGTGGGCTAATTACAGATGGGCTGTGTACAGGTGCAGTGATCGGTAAGGTGCTCTGACAACTGATGCTTAAAGTTAGTGAGGGAGATAAGAGTCTCCAGCTTCAGATATTTTTGCAATTCGTTCCAGTCATTGGCAGCAGAGAACTGGAAGGAATGGCGGCCAAAGGAGGTGTTGGCTTTGGGGATGACCAGTGAGATATACCTGCTGGAGCGCAGACTACGGGTGGGTGCTGCTATGGTGACCAATGAGCTAAGATAAGGTGGGGATTTGCCTAGCAATGATTTATAGATGGCCTGGAGCCAGTGGGTTTGATGACGAACATGTAGTGAGGACCAGCCAACAAGAGCGTACAGGTCACAGTGGTGGGTGGTGTATGGGGCTTTGGAGACAATTGTTGAGATATCAAACGTCGATGAGAATATGATGCGAGTGTGTTATTTGTGAAATGATTATGTCATCCGAAATTATGTCAGGCAGACTGACTTGCAGACAGACAGACATACTGACTTTCAGGCAGACTGACTTACAGACAGACAGAAAGATAGACGAGATACAGACAGACAGACAGACAGACAGACAGACAGACAGACAGACAGACAGACAGACAGAGGAGGCATCATGCTCGGGGGGATGTTGGCTTTAGACCAACACAGTGTAACCAATGCCCTGCCTGCTGAGGATGAGTATACAGTAGTGCCGCCAGACGGCCAGTCCTCCATGCATAATATTCTCCTTTCCACTTCACCTCCACTAGACTGGGGCTAATGGGCCTCCCTGGTTAGGACTTATGCAAGATGATGCTGCTGGCTGAGTGTGTGATGTGATGTTCTATTCCAGTGACAGGCTAAGACGGTGATCTATTTCAGCCTCTACTACTCCATACTGCTGGGTGCTGGGAAAGGGAACTGGCTGAGGTGGGATGTGTGTGTGTGTGTGTGTGTGTGAGTGTGCTGTGTGCTGTGCATGGGGGATATGTCTAGAGTGCTCAGCAATGTTCCACGCTGTGTAATTACTGAGTCACTGAGCGTCTCGTCGACTGCAAATAATAGAGTTGTAATGCATGTTGAATGAGTTGTTGTGCAAACTGGGCGGAAATTAAATCTACAATGTGCACTACATTGAGCATTTAGTTTCTGGGGGTTATGGAGTGAGTCCTATTGTATGTACAGTGGGGAAAAAAAGTATTTAGTCAGCCACCAATTGTGCAAGTTCTCCCACTTAAAAAGATGAGAGAGGCCTGTAATTTTCATCATAGGTACACGTCAACTATGACAGACAAATTGAGAAAAAAAAATTGAGAAAATCACATTGTAGGATTTTTTATGAATTTATTTGCAAATTATGGTGGAAAATAAGTATTTGGTCACCTACAAACAAGCAAGATTTCTGGCTCTCACAGACCTGTAACTTCTTCTTTAAGAGGCTCCTCTGTCCTCCACTCGTTACCTGTATTAATGGCACCTGTTTGAACTTGTTATCAGTATAAAAGACACCTGTCCACAACCTCAAACAGTCACACTCCAAACTCCACTATGGCCAAGACCAAAGAGCTGTCAAAGGACACCAGAAACAAAATTGTAGACCTGCACCAGGCTGGGAAGACTGAATCTGCAATAGGTAAGCAGCTTGGTTTGAAGAAATCAACTGTGGCTGCAATTATTAGGAAATGGAAGACATACAAGACCACTGATAATCTCCCTCGATCTGGGGCTCCACGCAAGATCTCACCCCGTGGGGTCAAAATGATCACAAGAACGGTGAGCAAAAATCCCAGAACCACACGGGGGGACCTAGTGAATGACCTGCAGAGAGCTGGGACCAAAGTAACAAAGCCTACCATCAGTAACACACTACGCCGCCAGGGACTCAAATCCTGCAGTGTCAGACGTGTCCCCCTGCTTAAGCCAGTACATGTCCAGGCCCGTCTGAAGTTTGCTAGAGTGCATTTGGATGATCCAGAAGAGGATTGGGAGAATGTCATATGGTCAGATTAAACCAAAATATAACTTTTTGGTAAAAACTCAACTCGTCGTGTTTGGAGGACAAAGAATGCTGAGTTGCATCCAAAGAACACCATACCTACTGTGAAGCATGGGGGTGGAAACATCATGCTTTGGGGCTGTTTTTCTGCAAAGGGACCAGGACGACTGATCCGTATAAAGGAAAGAATGAATGGGGCCATGTATTGTGAGATTTTGAGTGAAAACCTCCTTCCATCAGCAAGGGCATTGAAGATGAAACGTGGCTGGGACTTTCAGCATGACAATGATCCCAAACACACCGCCCGGGCAACGAAGGAGTGGCTTCGTAAGAAGCATTTCAAGGTCCTGGAGTGGCCTAGCCAGTCTCCAGATCTCAACCCCATAGAAAATCTTTGGAGGGAGTTGAAAGTCCGTGTTGCCCAGCGACAGCCCCAAAACATCACTGCTCTAGAGGAGATCTGCATGGAGGAATGGGCCAAAATACCAGCAACAGTGTGTGAAAACCTTGTGAAGACTTACAGAAAACGTTTGACCTGTGTCATTGCCAACAAAGGGTATATAACAAAGTATTGAGAAACTTTTGTTATTGACCAAATACTTATTTTCCACCATAATTTGCAAATAAATTCATAAAAAATCCTTCAATGTGATTTTCTGGATTTATTTTTCTCATTTTGTCTGTCATAGTTGACGTGTACCTATGATGAAAATTACAGGCCTCTCTCATCTTTTTAAGTGGGAGAACTTACACAATTGGTGGCTGACTAAATACTTGTTTCCCCCACTGTACAGTATCAAAACAGGTTTAATGGACTGTGTAGACTGTGAAGAACATTCACTAGACGTGCTGTAATGACAAAGCAGCACATTCTGTGTAGAGCAAAGCTTTATGGATTCTCTAACAGTGATGCTGGCCTTTTCACAGCTTACTTTACAACTACCATGTTATCTTCCTTTTTCTATCTCTGTCAGAGTTGCACTCTCATTTACGTTATTGTGGAGAATATACGGCTGGCTCTATGCTAACTCACTGATGTGAGCTGAATGGGGTGATATTTTCCTTTTCCATTCAGATCATTTCCATGGCTCTTGCTGACCTGCGTACACAGTATACATCTCAGATGTTAATGATCAGATTGCTGTTGTTTCCACCTGAAATCGGAGAAAATAAGCTCTACCATTGAACTTGTCTCACACAAAGATGAGTATAGCATAGTAGGTCTCTGTGTTCAGGCAGTGTGTTCAGTAAGAGGTGTCCCGCTACACACCCAGGCAGTGTGCTCATTAATTAATATCCCGCAACACACCAATGTTCCCTCAAAGCTGTGCGCAGCTCCCCCGGGACTGCCTCGCAGAAGAAATATCTGCCCGCGCAGAGAAGCACGAGATTGAACTTCAATCAACTTTCTAGAGTTTTCCCCCTTAGTTAACACTGTCAACGTTTCCCTTTACTGTGGGAATTGTGATCGAATCAACTCAATATTAGCCACAATGCACCATACCAAAACAAAACGCAAGAGATTTTGTTGTAGGTGGAATGCATCGGAGTAGGATTCTATTGCACTCATGACTCAGCGTGCTGTTGAGGCTACTGTAGACCTTCATTGCAAAACAGTGTGTTTTAATGAATTATATGGTGGCATTTTAATATATTTAGTATAGTTTTATATAAAAAGGACACTTTTTTAATGTTCACTGAGGAGGATGGTCCTCCCCTGACGAGCTTCCACTGGTAGGCCTATATTGAACACCACATATTGGCTGCTACTGTAGGCAGAATGATACAACAGCTATTTCCATGTTCAAATGTTATGGGACACATTTTCTCCATTGTTTTTAATGGTAGGCCTACATTATGATCAAATAGCCACAGTAGCCTACTTTACCACTTTCTGAAACTTAGAGCATGTACAGCCTCAGTGTTCAAAGTAAACGCGCGCTGGAAGTTGCACAGAATTGTCACAACGTTCAAGATTGCACTCAGCAGACCTGAAATTTGCTAAGTGCCACATTTTTTGGGAAGGAACATTGCAACACGCGCAGGCAGTGTACTCAGGAAGAGCCCACTACACACAGTGTGTTCAGTAAGAGCCTGCTACACATTTTAGTCGACGCTCTTATCCAGAGCGACTTACAGGAGCAATTAGGGTTAAGTGCCTTGCTCAAGGGCACATCAACATATTTTTCACCTTGTCGGCTCGGGGATTTGAACCAGCGACCTTTCGGTTATTGGCTCAACACTAGGCTACCTGCTGCCCTGGCAGTGTGCTCAGTAAGAGCCCGCTACACACCCAGGCAGTCATTGGAAAAATGTATAATTCATCAGCTGGAGAAAGTTAATAAATTACAAAGCAGTGACTGTGTCAATTCTCTAAAACCTCCTGCTCATACTCCACTGCATTAGATTAATTGCTGGCATTGCACAATTTCACCTTCCGCCCTCATCTGACATAATTTGTTTATGATTGGAGAGCTTGGCGTCGCTATGAAAACCCCCATCAGATTCACCTGTCAGTGGATGTTTTGGTGAGTGCTTTGGATCCTCCCCTTTCCTGGCCATGACAGTGATGATGGACCGATTGTTCATGCTTGGGACTGATGGAGTTGAGAAGCATAGCATTGTTCTGTGGACATAGCCATTAACATCTGCTCAAGCACTTCACTGGGAGTTGATGGGCTTTTGTAAAGGAGTACTCTGGAAGTGTCTTTTGCACGGAAGGTTCTTTCCTTTAGTGTTTGATGGACTGAGGCGGTTAAGTTATTTTACATGTTCACTATTTACAATAGTCAAGCCAGTCCTCCATGAAAGCAATTCAGTTTGTCCTTCTCTCAGAAACCTGATCCTTCAATGCAACTCTCCTTGAATAGTCAAACAACTGGAAGCTCTCTGAGAGAGCAAAATAAATTGCTTTCATGGAGAACTGGCTTCAATTGTGAGGTTGGCCACACAATTAATTTTATCGTGAGCAAAAGCTATTGGTTTTCTACCCAAAGTTGCAAAGAAAATGTTGTGATCCATTTAATAAACACGAGACCAGAAACATTTATAAAAGGGGTGGCAGTAGCAGGAACAGCAGCATCTAGTGGGCAAAACCTGGTACCTTTACACTAATTTATGGTAAATAATAAAAAACATCACCAGATTCACAGGGAATACATTATAAAGGATGAAGAAACAATACTCCATGCCGCAGCTCCATACTACTTGTCGGACATAGAGAACTGATACTGTATATTGGTTGTTGGGGTGGGATTGGTGCGGGGTGTCTGTGGGTGGCTTTTGATAATTTTATTGGATTCCTCATGTCTTACTCATTGTTGGGAAGAATGTTGGTCCAAATCAGATGTTCGGTACTATATTTATTAATTTATCTGAGATCAAATTATATTTCAACAAAATAATGTTTCAAGAATGCTAATCGTATATGTTTCTAACTACAGAAACAATTTCAGCATAATCTGAGATGGTGGGTGTCAAAAACCCTGTTTCTTGTGCATTTTGAGTTGGAACGACCCTCCATTCGCTCTCATACAAAACAAAGTACGTAGCTAGTTCTGATCTGTTTGCTTGATCCTAATCATGAAAGGCACATTGAAAGGCATATTGTCCTCTCAGGGCTGAAATTAATGTGTTCTCCTCAGAGTCCAATGACTGCTGTGTTTCCCCTCTCTCTCACCCGTCCCTCTCAGGCCCCTCACATGGTTCCGCCTGTCATTTACAGAACAGGGGAGGGAGGCAGGTCATTATGCTGCCAAGCCTCATAAGAGATCACATCCCATACTGTACAGTCAGCCAGACAGACAGACAGGCAGGCAGGTAGGCAGACAGACAGATAGACAGGGCATGTCTCATAGGCTGCTACTTGCTTGTCAGTGAGTTAGAACCAGAGAACATGTGAGCAGAGAAGTATTACCAATAAAGCCTGGCTCAGAATTCTCCATGTTCTGAAAAATACTGCACCCCTGGCATCCTGCATCACTCACACCCAACATGCATGGTTATATTACACCTGGGCTTGTGACTTAGTAGAATATGTGAGTAGAAATATCCCCCCTGTTATGTATTATACTGCAACCCTGGCATGCTGTATCACTTATACTCCACATGGATGTGTTACAGTGGAGCGTGTTACTTAGTTATATATATATTTGTTTTGTTTTTTAAAACAATTTTTGTATTACATTTTATGCACTTTGATATTATTCTTGTATAATGAAAAGTGCTTTACAAATGTAATAAATTATTATTATTATTATTATTATTATTATTATTATTATTAGTAGTAGTAGTAGTAGTAGTAGTAGTAGTAGTAGAAGAAGAAGAAGAAGAAGAAGAAGAAGAAGAAGAAGAAGAAGAAGAAGAAGAAGAAGAAGATGATGATGATGATGATGATGATGATCTTGGCATGCTGTATCACTCCAGACGGAGCTTGTGACTGAGTTAGTTGTCTACTATATTTCCCTGCCCTTGGAGCAGCAGAATTAGATTCTCTTCCCAGTATTTTCCTGGGAGGTGCTGTAAACAAACATGGTTGACTAATTGATAATCAAGCTAATGTGTTTGACTTTTAGACTCTTTCATGTCAGTTGAGTTTATGTATGCGTGGAGCAAAATGCATTATACAGCTCCCCCAGGCACAGGATATGATAAATGCCTTTGCTACATTGCAGTGTGCTTCCATGTCCCCTAAAGAATTATCTAGCAATTTTCAAAATGATTAATTCCATTATTCAGGCTTGTCAGCTACAGTCACTGTGTGATGTTATGTTCTACACTTTGTTTGTTTACTTGCATTAATTTGCCAAATGATTATTTGGAAAGAATACAGAACAAAAACAACCATACAATAATAACACAGATAAAAGTGTTGGTAGTTTCTTTAGTGTAGATGGTCATACAGTATGCATAGTAACAGTCCTAACAGATGCTAGCTCTGCTATTGAAAACAGAGAGGATGGTGTTTCTCCAATATCTGAAGGTCCATTAAGTAACTAATCTTCTGGTGCATGCCTCTGCTGGGATGGAGATGGGGCTTTTTTCCTGCATTGGCCAGATGTTGTTTGGTGAGGATGGACAAGCTAATGCCGCATGTTTCACAGAGCGCCACAATCCCTTCACACACACAACGCTTAGGTTTGATTTGAAAACAACAACAAACTAATTTACTCTCAAAGAGCAGAGGCACTATAGGAACAGCAATGATGCAAATATATAGTATATAATACTTGGATGGATGCATTATCAGTGCTGTAGAGATGAAATCTCAGGACACAGGCATGGTTAGTCACATACATGCCATTGCCACCTGGAAATAGTTACATCACATGTTCATTTATGTATTGCATCTGAGAGGAAAACAACCATGACATTATTATGTACATTTTATATTTATATTTTCTGTATTTTGGTGTACGACCATTCATTTAGAAACCTGCTTAGCTACTGTCAATGGAGTTAATTGAATGGAAAGTAAGTTGACTAACAATGTAGCCTCTATATTCGTACTGAAGAAAGACATCTGACACAGTATACCTCTTACAGCAGCTTAGTGTAGGCCTACACTGTGTGTACAAGGATGCTGGCCCATGTTGAATCCAATGTTTCCCACAGTTGTGTCAAGTTGGCTGGATGTCCTTTTGGTGGTGGACCATTCTTGATACACACGGTAAACTGTTGAGCGTGAAAACCCCAGCAGCATTGCAGTTCTTGACACACCTACTTCCATACCCTGTTCAAAGGCACTTCAATATTTTGTCTTGCCCATTCAGCCTCTGAATGGCACACATACACAATCCATGTCTCAATTGTCTCAAGGCTTAAAAATCCTTCTTTAACCTGTCTCCTACCCATCATCTACACTGATTGTAGTGGATTTAACAAGTGACATCAATAAGTGAACATATCATTCACGTGGATTCACCTGGTCAGTCTATGTCATGGACAAATCAGGTGTCCTTAATGTTTTGTACACTCAGTGTATACTTAAGCGACTAGCATTTTATAGTCTCCCTTACTCTACAATGTTGGGGTAACATGTTAATGTTGTCCTGGCCCTAGTCCCTTAAGTATAGCCCTACAGTATATGCCTGTTTGTTCAGTGCCCTCCCGTGACCCCTCTATCTGCTCTGTCTGCTGGCAGGGCTATGTGGGATAGAGAGATGGCAGAGAAAGTCTCTGACCAGCCTAAATAAAGCCCCCTGGGAGCAGCCCAATGTAGGCCTCCTCATTTGATCAATGCTGGCCACTTTGGAGATGGGAAACACACGCACACCTGCTCTTTCCTTTCTGGTGGCTGAAGCAGTGACACAGCTTGAGCCTGATATCAGATTCAGACAGGTCCTGGTTGGGTTGGTGTTGAACTCCAGCCAGTCCAGTCCATGGTTAGCTTTCCCATCATTTCGTTCAAGGAGTTTGAAAAAACTAATCGTAACTCAGATAATTGGGTTGCCAATATCTCCTCTGTGTAACTGAATTACATTTGGTTTTTAATTTTCATCATTTTGTATCTCAAACCTGTTTTGGTAATGTTAAAGGAATATATTGTAAAGCTAAAATATAAGCCCTGAAAACGAGGCCATCAGGGACCTCTGATCTGTATTTGTATGCAGCGCGTTGAGACTGGTTCAGTCAGGAGTATGTATGAGGGCCTGAGGCTTTCTCTCTTTTCTGTAGGGATAAACAATGGCAGGCAGGGAGGCAGGCAAGCAGAGAGGCAGGGAGGGAGGCAGGCAGGGAGAGAGAGAAGCAGAGTGCTCATTTCACTGAGGATACAGTAAGTTATGTATATTTCAGGATGCCAGCTGCAGTCTGGAACAAACATAGATCATGATGGGAGATGAGGTTATCTCACTGGGAAAGGCCATAAGCAGGAAATGATAGCCCTCTCCCACTGTACTGTATATTACTTAGAGTCAGATACGCACTAGTTGATGTGTGGAAAATTTGATTCACTTCATTTCCTCATTCTTTCCTTGGTAATGAAGGTAATCCCAGCTGGGAGTGTATCAGTAGGCTGTGATTAATTAAGATCCAGTAGAAAGGAAAGGGAATATCAGTTTTAATGGAATGAACCACAACAATTATAGGTTGCCTCACCCTGCAGAGACTCTCCTTCTACTTTCCTTATGTTAGCCTATATTCTGGGGATATGACATCTTTGTGGTGTACAGTAGATTACTAAAGTGGCATACATTTTACTGTAATCACAAAGCAATGTATATTATTCTGGTTCATATGAAGAATACATGACTGTATTATTCTAGAAACAGTGTGATTTAGGTAATCCTTTTAGGTAATCCTCAAACCTGTCTTTTGCAATTAGAAATTGGATTCACTAGCAGCTACACCAACACTCTGTCTCCTCTTATGCTTTCTGTTTCCCTCTCTCTCTCTCTCTCTCTCTCTCTCTCTCTCTCTCTCTCTCTCTCTCTCTCTCTCTCTCTCTCTCTCTCTCTCTCTCTCTCTCTCTCTCTCTCTCTCTCTCTCTCTCTCTCTCTCTCTCTCTCTCTCTCTCTCTCTCTCTCTCTCTCTCTCTCTCTCTCTCTCTCTCTCTCTCTCTCTCTCTCTCTCTCTCTCTCTCTCTCTCTCTCTCTCTCTCTCTCTCTTCTGCTCTCTGTGCAGAGATTATACCACTCATTTCAGTGCAGCACCTCCCAGGACACCAGTCTGTGCCTCTGCCCAGCCAGTGGGTTAGATAGTGGGTGTACAATAACACTCGTCAGCCACAGTAACATGATGCTGATCTGGCCTGTCTGTCTGTCCCCCTGGAACAGACTATTGGAGCTGGAGCTGCTCTCCACCGGCCAGTTCCATTTACACAATAGCATTCTGCAAGAGGAAGATGCTCTGGGGTGATTGGACAGGCTGTGAAGCTAATGCGTATCTCCATCCTCTCTCCCCTCCTCCTTTTATCCTCCTCCCTCCCCTCCTACCTCTCTCCACTCCACCCTTTCGCTCTCCTCCAGCCTCTTTCAGCTCTCCTCTCTCCCCTCCTCCTCTCTCCCCTCTTCCTACTCCTCTCCTCCGTGAGACTGTGAAAGTGCAGTCAGATCCACTAACGATGGGGGTTAGGTCTTGATTATGCAGACGCCAAGGAGAATGAGGAAATGCTGCTGCTTGTCACCGGCTCAGCCTGAAACTGGCCACAAGGGAGAGGAGCACCACACAGATTAAGAGTTCTTCTGAAATCTGAATGAGTCAGTTGTACTGAGCTGCTATTCACTCTCTCTGTCTGTGTCAGTGCCCCCTCTGCATATCATCGTCCATGTGAAATCATTCAATATTCTCCACACTGTCTCGCTGTCCCAGTAGATGCTTAAGATGCTGTAGTTATATATTCTAAACCAGCCCTGCCGATACTCAATTAACACACGAGTGTCAGACACACAGCGCATGACAACCCCTGTAGTTTTAGGTAATACAATACATAGGACCTCATTTTCAGAGACATTTAGATTTATATCACATGCAAGTCCTTCATGAATGCTGGAGAAATTGTACACTCACATGAAATGCTTGATAATGGAACTAATAATTCCTCATTATTTTCAGGAATGCAATGTTTGGAGATGGGAAAGAATTAGCTATTGAAGCTCTTGAATTTCCTCAATCGTTCATAATGTCAATGATATGTTGTGTGTTTATGATGGATGGTTGTAAGATTGTAGTATTGTCAGTCTGATTGTTCATCTCCTGGTCTGTTGTTGTGTCACGATCGTCGAACACAGAAGTGGACCAATGCGCAGCGTGATGAGTGAACATACTTTTAATTTGATTCACCACACGAAACAAAACAACAAAACGATACGTGAAGTCCTAGGTAACAGACACAAACCATACACGGAACAAGATCCCATAAAACACTGTGGAAAACAGGCTGCCTAAGTATGGTTCCCAATCAGAGACAACAAGCAACATCTGACACTCGTTGCCTCTGATTGAGAACCACCCCGGCCAACACAGAAACACATGAGCTAGATAAAGACCCTAGAACACCAACACAATGAAACTACACACCCTGGCTCAACATAACAGAGTCCCAGAGCCAGGGCGTGACAGTACCCCCCCCCCAAAGGCGCGGACTGCGACCGCGCCAAACATAAACCGAACAGGGGAGGGCCGGGTGGGCATTCCTCCTCGGAGGCGGTTCCGGGCTCCGGGCTTGACCACCACCCTCCAACAATTCCCCCGTAGCGCCCCTGGTCCGGTCTGGCCCCGCTGGCTGGAGCTGGACTGGACATCGGTGGAGCGGATTGCTTAGGCTCCGATGTGGAGCAGCTGACCGGTACCTGACGAGGCACCGGTGACCCAGGCACGGGCTGTGCCGGACTGACGACGCGCACCACAGGCTTGGTGCGGGGAGCAGGAACGGGCCGGACCGGGCTGACGACGCGCACCACAGGCTTGGTGCGGGGAGCAGGGACGGGCCGAACTGGGCTGACGAAGCGCACCACAGGCTTGGTGCGGGGAACAGGAACGGGCCGGACCAGGCTGACGACGCGCACCCCTGGCTTGGTGCGGGGAGCAGGAACAGGCCAGGCCGGGCTGGCGACGCGCACCATTGGCTTGGTGCGGGGAGCAGGAACAGGCCGGGCCGGGCTGGCGACGCGCACCATTGGCTTGGTGCGGGGAGCAGGAACAGGCCGGACCGGGCTGGCGACGCGCACCATTGGCTTGGTGCGGGGAGCAGGAACAGGCCGGGCTGGCGACGCGCACCATTGGCTTGGTGCGGGGAGCAGGAACAGGCCGGGCCGGGCTGGCGACGCGCACCGTAGGCTTGGTGCGAGAGGCAGGAACAGGCCGGACCGGGCTGGCGACGCGCATCACAGGCTTGGTGCGAGGGACAGGAACAGGCCGGACCGCACTGGGAACACACACCACTGGCCTTAGCCGGGGATCAGGAACGGGCCGGACCGGACTGGCAACACACCTCAGTACCTCTCGCCGTGCCTCTACATTTTCCTTCCCTCTACTCGCCAATGGCTCCCGTAACCCGGTGGCCTTCTCTCCTCGTCCACTAACTCGCCCCTTATCTGCCTCCAGCAGTCCCGTCATCCACGGTGTGAGCCCCCCCTAAAAATGTATTGGGTTCGTCTCTCCCCCGTGGCTATGGCCTCCATGGCTCTCGCCAGACTCTCCAGCCTCTGCTCCCAAGTCCAACCTCTCTCCTCCTCACGCGGCTTGACCCAGTCGAGGTTGACATCCATTAGAGTCCTCTCTGGCGTTGGCTCCTGGACACGCTGCTTGACCCAGTCGAGGTGGATATCCATTAGATTCACCTCTGGCGTTGGCTCCTGGACACGCTGCTTGGTCCAGATATGGTGCGATCTTGTTCCGTGTCTGGTTTGGTTCTGTTACCTAGGACTTCACGTATCGTTTTGTTGTTTTGTTTCGTGTGGTGAATCAAATTAAAAGTATGTTCACTCATCACGCTGCGCATTGGTCCACTGTGTTTGACGATCGTGACATGTTGTTTGATTGTGAACAGGATGCTGGCTACAGTGGGAGCAGACTTTGACCTGAGAACTCTGAGGGCAGTACGGGTCCTGAGGCCATTGAAACTGGTGTCTGGAATCCCTAGTAAGTACAATGACTCTGGAATCACTGGAAAAAACAACAACAATGTTCTGTTTGGATATGTTTATGTTGAAGTTTGTCATCCAAGCATTATTACATTTTTGTTGATGTCATCATATGTAATTCTGATAACAGGAAATGTTCAATAAAGAAATGTAAAGAGCAATTTGGGGTCTCTCCCATGACCAATGTTAATGCTATAACATGGGAGGGAGTAAAGTGAAAACCTGCCCTATCTCAGGTCTTCAGGTGGTTCTGAAGTCCATCATGAAAGCGATGGTGCCTCTGCTGCAGATCGGTATGCTGCTCTTCTTCGCTATCCTCATGTTCGCCATCATTGGCCTGGACTTTTACATGGGCAAGTTCCACCGGACCTGCTTCAGGACTGATACAGGTATGCACAATGTACATCGCTATGAAATCTTAGTCACCCGTGTTTTGTGTAACTGCAATAACTTGCAAATATAGAGTTGATATAAATGATGTATGTGCTGAGGTAGCCTATAGTTCTGGGAGCTAAGACACGTTTTTAGGTCTCATCACGCTAGTGTATTTCAATGAACCACTTCCTTTACATGTATGCATGTCAGTATGCGTGCATGTTTGTCTATGTTTGCGTGCTTGCTGTGCTGCTGCCCCTTAGCAAAAGGACGTTACATTCTAGCCATGACCCAATAAAAGGCATGTAGCTAATAACCAGCATTTGGAGAAGATGCATAAACATGTGATTTTGATTTTGTATTTTCGCTAAGGTTAAGAAGTCCATCATAAATAGGTCACAGGATTGATTCATTGATTGATTGATTTATTGCTTGATTGAAGAAGTCCCCTCTCAGGGAAAGGAGTTTGGCCACATAGTCTTGGATATGGTATCAGAAATGGCCCTGTTAAGACATCTACTACAAGACGGAATGTATGCATTCACTACTCTGGATAAGAGTGTCTGCTAAATGACTTAAATGTAAATGTAATGTAATGTACATTCATCTGTGTGTGTACCTGTGTGTGTGTGTGTACCTGTGTGTGTGTGTGTGTGTGTGTCTCAGGTGAGCAGGCAGCAGAGTTCCCCTGTGGTATGGAGGCTCCAGCGAGGACCTGTGAGAATGGCACCGTGTGTCAGGAATACTGGATCGGCCCCAACTACGGCATCACCAACTTCGACAACATCCTCTTTGCTATTCTCACCGTCTTCCAGTGCATCACCATGGAGGGATGGGTGGACATCCTCTATAACGTGAGTTCACCCTATACATAAAATGTGCCTATGATATCGCACTGACACAAAATGCTGATTTTCAGACTCAAGTGTGAGAAGGGATCTCTGTACCCCCCAAAAATGAAAATGTTCCTGCTAGCCCTGAATTGGCTGAGAACTACTTTATTGAGTGAAAATGTACTTGCCACGACTGTGATATGCTGTTGTCTTACCCAGCTATCTTAAGATGAATGCACTAATTGTAAGTCGCTCTGGATAAGAGCGTCTGCTAAATGACTCAAATGTAAAATGTAAAAAATGGATCACTTTAACATGTTATTCACTATGGCAATACAATGCATCTCAAAGAAAATGATTTCATGCATTTATTCAGTGGAAACAATTGGAGCGAAGAATTACTATGTGTTGTGTCATCTGTTGTGACAAATGACTGTTGTGAGATAAGATTTGATCGTGACTGGTTGTGGTGTCCATGGGTTGTGGTACAGTCCCAGTTCCCAGTGCACCCTGGATACATCATTAGACAGAGACAGAGACTCCAGTACACTAGGAGCCTGCTGGATAGGGAAGGATGAGTCACGGCGCTGATTCATGTTACAGACAGACTCAAGGTCTCCAACAAATCACAGCCTGTGACATTTGCATAACAGTCACAATTCGATCATGAAAAAGGAAATGATTGTGTAACAACATGAAATATTTAATAGCTCTAGTGGGAAGACAGTGTGCTTATTCTCCACAAAATGTGGAGCAGTGATTTTATACTAGGCCTGTCCTCGGATTGGGATCGGATTACTCAATAGCTTTTTTGTTGTCCCTAGATTTCCAGTTGGGACTCTTTCTGAATATCAAATGTATTGGTCACATACACATATTTAGCAGATGTTATTACGGGTGTAGCTAAATGCTTGTGCAGTAGTATCTAACAATTCACAACAATACACAAATCTAAATTTAAAAGAATGGAATAAAGAAATATATAAATATTAGGACGAGCAATGTCGTGGTGTCATTGACTAAATACAGTAGATATAATACAGTATATACATATGAGATGAGTAAAGCAGTATGTAAACATGATTAAAGTGACTAGTGTTCCATTATTAAAGTGGCCAGTGATTCCATGTCTATGGATGTAGGGCAGAAGCCTCTAAGGTGCAGGGTTGAGTAGCCTGGTGGAAGCCGGCTAGTGATGGCTATTTAACAGTCTGATGGCCTTGAGATAGAAGCTGTTTTTCAGTCTCTCTGCACTGCATCGCAGTGCTAGCTGTGCCACTAGAGATCCTGGTTTAAATCCAGGCTCTAATCGTAGCCGGCCGTGACCGGGAGACCCATGGGGCGGTGCACAATTGGCCCAGCGTCGTCCAGGGTAGGGGAGGGAATGGCCGGCAGGGATGTAACTCAGTTGGTAGAGCATGGCGTTTGCAACGCCAGGGTTGTGGGTTCGATTCCCACGGGGGGCCAGTATGTAGGCTCTCGTTCTTCGTGGCCGACGTGAGTAAGATATTTAAGCGTGTTAACCATCGCAAGACTGCCGGTCCAGACGGCATCCCTAGTCGCGTCCGTCGAGCATGCGCAGACCAGCTGGCTGGAGTGTTTACGGACATATTCAATCTCTCCCTATCCCAGTCTGCTGTCCCCACTTGCTTTCTATAGGCTAGGCCTACTATATTTTTTCTCTCAACTTTCCTAATATTAAGCACATTGCTTATCTTTACAACAGGAGTATAGCCTACCTGGCTGGCATGAAAATGAACCACGGGAAAAGCGTCCTCCATTCACTATTTAAGTGCATAGGCCCTGTGTAGCTCAGTTGGTAGAGCATGGCGCTTGCAACGCCAGGGTTGTGGGTTCATTTCCCACGGGGGGCCAGTATGAAAAAATTTATGCACTCACTAACTGTAAGTCGTTCTGGATAAGAGCGTCTGATAAATGACTAAAATGTAAAATGTAGATGACATGTATTTTTTCCCCTGCCCCTGTTTCGAGACAGTTGCATGATAATGGTCCATTCTAAATCAAAACAAATTTCACACATATATTACTTAGTATATGTAAAGACAAGATTAAATCAAGAATAGTGTGATGGATGACAATATTAGCCTATCACTTGTGAATTATATATTATCACTTGTGAATGATGCCCAGCATAAGGCAAGAAACAATGCCTTTTTTTTGCGACTTTTTCTAATCATAGTCGCACACCTCATGTAGCCTAGCCCATAGGCCTATATGTTTTGATACTGTTTTTATCACAACTAAAGTGGCCAAAGAACTTCTTAAAATTAAACACGTTAATCAGCTTTACAAGGGGTGTAGAGCCTAACTGGCATACATAAGCAGCGTGTGAGTTTCAAGTTTGGAAAATATAATTTTCACCATTTAAAATGCACCTTTATAATAAAAGCATTTGAATATTTATTTCTCGCACAGAATAGAATAGGTCAACTGTACTATGGGGGATAGTATTGACATACGCTAGTGATTTTGCTGTTTGTTAGGCCTACTCATCTTGTTGGCTGACGAAAAGTAAATGTGGACAGTTCTTCCAATATCTTCAATATGCAACTCGGAATTGGATAAGGACATGCGCAGTTGCGTCTCCGAATTGTCTGTCTTTACTTGTAGCCTGTGAGAAAGACACGATCACGTGATGGAGAGCCATGTGAGTGAGAGGTGCTCAGGGAGAAGGGAACAACGGCCACTGGCCGCAAAAGGTATGGATTTTTTTAGGGTGCATTACGGCCACGCAAAGGGGATGCCGCCTGGAAATTCGAGGCATTATCAAGTGCTTGTCAAATTGTGAATGAGACTGAGGAAGTGTATACAGCCTGCGCAAAATATCCTTTCTATTTAATTCAGCTTTGTTCAGTTGTATTCTTCTTACTATAAAATTATATAAAATAATGCCACAGAATTCTAACCAAATCCTTTCTGCTAAATGAACTAGTGTAGCCCACAGCCATATGGCATAGCCAGATCAGGACCTAACATAAGGACAACTCTGAGTATGATATTCTGTTCTTCTGAAATAGACTACATTTTCTTCATATCATGTTTCTTTAGACATGTCAAAAATAAATAATGGATTATTGTGAAGGTGTAGGCTATATTACATGGATTTTTTATTTATTTTTTAAATGTAGATGTTCCAAAGGTCTGCATCAGTGACTTGTAGGCTATGTGTGGAAGCCAGGAGATGCTAAACGTGTTTATGTTAATTAACGGTCAATTACCGTAAGACCGACAGTTATTAGCTTGACAATCACCGGCTGACGGAATTTCGTGACCGCCACAGCCCTAGTGACAGTCTACGATTTTGCAATGAGACTTTTTGTGGGTGTTTTTAGAATGTATTCATTTATACACCTCTCTCAGCATTTTGCTCTTAGCAGGATTTTCTACAGCAGTTTTAAGCAACACTTGCTGAGCCCCAATAGTTGACAGTAAATTATCATTAACTGAAAGGAGCATGGTGTGTAAATACAGTAGTCTCCATGTTAAAGCATGCACATCCATGCAGCCTGTGTTCTATATGAATGAGGCTCTTTCAGAAACAGCCAGGATGGCCACCTGTGGCATCTCATTCCAAGCTTCATGCCCACTCTGCTCCATGCCCACTGCTGCCACGCCTGATGGGGAGCAGCATATGCCAGTCTTCTGGCGCCCGCCACTTTACTCTGCTACGCCTCTCTCTTCCCTGGCGCTGGCCAACACGGAGCCATGCTGCTGCTGCACCAACGCTGGCAGAGGTAGGAGTCTACCAGCTGTGGAGGGTGCTCTCCAGCTCCCCAGCTCTTCAGCTCTCTCTCCCTGAAATGGAGGGAGGAGAAGAGGCATGCTCAGAATGCTGAGAGGGACAGACTGTCAGAGTTCATGATGGTTGATGAGATATCACATTCCTCTGTCAGCTGTTACTCCAATTCAATAGAAGTGATAACTACTGAAGTTGATCCACTCTTTGTTGATTCAGTAGCAGTTCTCAATATTCTACACTGCTTGGTTCACTCCCTAATAGTACAGATTAACAACTCTGCCTACAATATTGTGGGGCATATTCTCCACCTTTTCCCCGTCAGCATTAGACAGTGTCACAGTTAGCATGATTAATAATGCCATTAAATCAGTGTCTATTAATCCAGAATTAGCCTTTGAGCACGGGAGGACAGGCTAAGATCATCCTATTCATCATGGTTGCTCTGTCTCTGCCTGGTCTAACTGACAGCCTGGTAATGTGGCCTTCGGTTCAGGAGGTCTGCTCAAATATGAAGACTGCTGTTTCTGATTGAGGTGTTAGGGTCGGAGAAACAGCTGTCGTTGGCACATCTCATTTCCTGTCTGTCTGTCCGTGTTAGGAACCTGTGTTCACCTCATCAGCCTCGTCATCCATCAGCCCCGATAACTGCTTCTACTGCACTTTACGTCTCAGTCTCAGACAGCCCAGCAGATAGGACACTCAGATGGCATGGGAGAGCGCACTCAGATTGGATGTTCGATCCATAGAAATAAATAGTATTATATTGTATCTCTATGGTTCTATCTTTCTGATGTCATCTTTCTTTCAGTATTGTTGTTTCTAATATGCAATCCCAATGGGGCCTAATCATATGGATGTATACTGCTAACATAGACGCTAACATATTCGTATGGTAGACTACTAGGGGTATTGTTTTCGGCTGGCGTTCGTTCAAGTGCTGCTAGTGTCAAACACGCTTGTTGGCAATTTCGACTTGTAAAAGCTGGCGCTCTGCTATTTTCTAACCCTTGTGCCAAGGTTGGAAATGTACCTGTCTAACATCAACTCGCTTGCGCTGAGGTGGGAAGGATGGAAATATTTGAGGTGTGTCCTTAAAAATGTGCTTCAATATGCTAATTTCGGTCAGTGTCATATAGGGATATTTAGACCGACCAAAAGCTGGTCTTAGCGGTAATGCAGTTGGTAATGGCATGGATTTTGAGAGCGGAAGCGCAGCCTATCCAGTTGTGACGCACGGTCCCCATGGAACGAGAAATGTGCCTTTTGTGCCGGTGAACCTCATAGCCTATTTAGAAACAGAGAAAAACCTATTGCATTCCCCCCATTTCATTTAATTGGATTAAAAACCAAGCATAGCCTACCCTCCTCTCAATGAAGGCTGGTTAAGCAGCTTCACATAGGTGCGTCTATTGATCCTGGCCATGCATTAGCCGAGTAGCCTATCCATAAATGGGTTTTAAATGTTCTGCTGAGTCTGCCTTTAAATATTTTGGAGGTTTTTGGCCTCATGCTTTTTTATGATTCACAATTCACATACCGGCATACTTCATTTCACGTGGTCCTCTGTAGCTCAGCTGGTAGAGCACGGCGCTTGTATCGCCAAGGTAGTGGGTTCGATCCCCGGGACCACCCATACACAAACATTTATGCACGCATGACTGTAAGTCGCTTTGGATAAAAAGCGTCTGCTAAATGGCATATTATTATTATTATTACTTGTTCAAGTAGGCTATACATCACCATTTTCAAAGAGCGCCCCTCATCTGATACCAAAGATGCGCTTCTACAAACTATTCAGTCATCCTATAATGCCATATCAACAGCGGATTGACACTACATGACCAAAAGTATGTGGACACCTGCATGTCGAACATCTCATTCCAAAGTCATGGGCATTAATATGGAGTTGGTCCCCCCTTTGCTGCTCTAACAGCCTCCACTCTTCTGGGAAGGCTTTCCACTAGATGTTGGAACTTTGCTGCGGGGATTTGCTTCCATTCAGCCACAAGAGCATTAGTGAGGACGGGCACTGATGTTAGGCGATTAAGCCTGGCTTGCAGTCGGTATTCCAATTCATCCCAATGGTGTTCAATGGGGTTGAGGTCAGGGCTCTGTGCAGGCCAGTCAAGTTCTTCCACACCGATCTCGAAAAACCATTTCTGTATGGACCTCGCTTTGTGCACGGGGGCATTGTCATGCTGAAACAGAAAAGGGCCTTCCCCAAACTGTTGCCACAGAGTTGAAAGCACAGAATCGTCTAAAATGTCATTGTATGCTGTAGCGTTAAGATTTCCCTTCACTGGAACTAAGGGGCCTAGCGCTAACCATGAAAAACAGCCCCAGACCATTATTCCTCCTCCAACAAACTTGACAGTTGACGCTATGCATTGGGGCAGGTAACGTTCTCCTGGAATCCTCCAAACCCAGATTTGTCTGTCAGACTGCCAGGTGGTGAAGCGTGATTCATCACTCCAGAGAACGCGTTTTCACTGCTCCAGAGTCCAATGGCGGCGAGCTTTACACCACTCCGGCCGATGCTTGGCATTGTGCATGGTGATATTAGGCTTGTCTGCGGCCGCTCGGCCATGGAAACCCATTTCACAAAGCTCCCGACTAACAGTTATTGTGCTGACGTTGCTTCCAGAGGCAGTTTGGAACTTGGTAGTGAGTGTTGCAACCGAGGACAGATGATTTTTATGTGCTACGCACTTCAGCACTCGGCGGTCCTGTTCTGTGAGCTTGTGTGGCCTACCACTTCAAGGCTGAGCCATTGTTGCTCCTAGACGTTTCCACTTCACAATAACAGCACTTACAGTTGAACGGAGCAGCTCTAGCAGGCCAGACATTTGACGAACTGACTAGTTGGAAAGGTGGCATCCTATGACGGTGCCACGTTGAAAGTCACTGAGCTCTTCAGTATGGTAATTCTACTGCCAATGTTTGTCGATGAAGATTGCATGGCTGTGTGCTCGATTTTATACACCTGTCAGCAACGGGTGTGGCTGAAATAGCCAAAACCACTAATTTGAAGTGGTGTCCACATACTGTTGTATATATAGTGTATCTTGCTTACTGAGAATGTGTCTCGCAGGCAAATATAAAATTGTCTTGACAGGAGCCTAGTATTTTGTATAGATGTGTGAATGTTATACGTAAAGACATTTAGTCCTACGTGTGCACACATTGCCTCATGCTCATGGAAAATAAACTGATCGCTTGTTTTTTGTTTTGATTACAAACCAAACTTATAAGAATGATTGACCATTCTTTGGCTTTGTGAGAACGTCCATGGCTCACATGCAATGCAATTTAGGAGCCGTCTGCTATATCTGTAGAAGTGCGAATGAGATCTGTAAGGAGGTTCCTTGATGTTTATAAAATATTACATTTGGGAGCAGTATAACGGTGAGTGGACATCCCCCATTTCTCTTTACATTGGATCTTTGTCCCGCTCCGGTGAAAAGTTTGGATGAGCCTAAAACCCTCCATAGTCTACATTGCTTTAATATTAAATGCCCACGGGAGCAATTACGGTACATGTAGCTACAGTTGAAGTTGGAAGTTTACATACACTTAGGTTGGAGTCATTAAAACTCGTTTTTCAACCACTCCACACATTTCTTGTTAACAAACTATAGTTTTGGCAAGTCGGTTAGGACATCTACTTTGTGCATGACACAAGTAATTTTTCCAACAATTGTTTACAGACAGATTATTTCACTTATAATTCACTGTATCACAATTCTAGTGGGTCAGAAGTTTACATACACTAAGTTGACTGTGCCTTTAAACAGTTTGGAAAATTCCTGAAAATGATGTCATGGCTTTAGAAGCTTCTGATAGGCTAATTGACATAATTTGAGTAAATTGGAGGTGTACCTGTGGATGTATTTCAAGACCTACCTTGTATCTATATCCACAGTAAAACAAGTCCTATATCGACATAACCTGAAAAGCCGCTCAGCAAGGAAGAAGCCACTGCTCCAAAACCGCCATAAAAAAGCCAGACTACGGTTTGCAACTGCACATGGGGACAAAGATCGTACTTTTTTGGAGAAATGTCCTCTGGTCTGATGAAACAAAAATAGAACTGTTTGGCCATAATGACCATCGTTATGTTTGGAGGAAAAAGGGGGTAGCTTGCAAGCTGAAGAGCACCATCCCAACTGTGAAGCATGGGGGTGGCAGCATCATGCTGTGGGGGTGCTTTGCTGCAGGAGGGACTGGTGCACTTCACAAAATAGATGGCATCATGAGGAAGGAAAATTATGTGGATATATTGAAGCAACATCTCAAGACATCAGTCAGGAAGTTAAAGGCTTGGTCGCAAATGGGTCTTCCAAATGGACAATGACCCCAAGCATACTTCCAAAGTTGTTCCAAAATGGCTTAAGGACAACAAAGTCAAGGTATTGGAGTGGACATCACAAAGCCCTGACCTCAATCCTATAGAAAATGTGTGGGCAGAACTGAAAAAGCGTGTGCGAGCAAGGAGGCCTACAAACCTGAGTCAGTTACACCAGCTCTGTCAGGAGGAATGGGCCAAAATTCACTCAACTTATTGTGGAAGGCTACCCGAAACGTTTGACCCAAATTAAACAATTTAAAGGCAACGCTAACAAATACTAATTGAGTGTATGTAAACTTCTGACCCACTGGGAATGTGATGAATGAAATAAAAGCTGAAATAAATAATTCTCTACTATTATTCTCACATTTCATATTCTTAAAATAAAGTGGTGATCCTAACTGACCTAAGACAGGGAATTTTTACTTGGATTAAATGTCAGGAATTGTGAAAAACTGAGTTTAAATGTATTTGGCTAAGGTGTATATAAACTTCCGACTTCAACTGTATATTTAGACATTTTTGATTAGAATTTGATTAGAATTATATTCACTGTCTTTTTAGGCCTTATCAATAGTGAATAGTGCTTAATTCTATAGCTACAGGACTCCTGATATCTCCAGGAGTGATAAGTATAATTGTTATCTTTATCTGTAGCTAGGGCCATCTACTTTAAGTGCTGGTGTGTGAACTGCTGACTGCTATTAACTTGCAAATAATTGTTGACACATCAACCATTATTAAGGGGTAGGGCAGTTTGTGACTGTTGTTGTTTTGGTAATCAGTGGCTGTATTGGAGGGGGAGTGGTTTCTCCTCTCCTAGGCAATCAGCAATTAGTATTAGTACATCAGTCTTCCCTGTTTTCAGCAGCGGTCTCATCGCAAAACTAACACGGTTCTGCGGAGTTGTTCGAGAAAGGAAAGAGAGTAAGTCTCTGCACCACTCTCTCACTTCAGTATCTCTTAACTTGTTATTTTCAGATGATCTCATTTTGCTCTTTTGTAGCTTTGGCAACTATGTGTGTGTTTTCTATCCCAGTTCGCTCCTCTCCCTGTAGGCTTTACAGATGCTCCTGACCCCTTGGTTGCACCCTTCTAATTTAGTGTACCCTGCACGCACAACCCATGTGGAATTCCTGATCTCTGGCAGTGTTTGGAATTGCTGCTCTGCGGTCAAGAACACCAATTTCATCTCAGCTTATACTGCCCTTCAGTCGCTTGACTTTTTGGTCCTGACGGAGACATGGATCAACCCAGAGAACACTGCTACTCCAACTGCTCTCTCTTCATTTGACTATGTTTTCTCTCATAGTCCGAGAGCATCTGGTCATCGTATTGGTGGCACAGGGCTTCTCATTTCTCCTAACTGAAGATTTTCTATTTTCTCCCTCTCTCACCTGTCCATCTCCTCATTTGAATTCCATGATGTCACTGTCACTTGTCCACACAAGCTTAACACTGTTGTCATCTATTGCCCACCAGGTGCCCTTAGAGAGTTCCTCAATGAGCTTGACACCTTGATAAGCTCATTTCCTGACGATGGCTCACCACTCATGGTACTTGGCGACTTCAACCGCCCAACGTCTGCCTTCTATTCATTTAACTCTCTCTTTCCCCTCCTTGCATCTTTTGACCTCACCCTGTTCCCAGTCCCCACTCACAAGGCAGGCAATACTCTTGACCTCATCTTTACTAGAGGCTGCTCGCCTACTAATCTCAAGTCTCTGATCACTACTTTGCTTCCTTTTCTGACTCCCTTTCCTCCAACCCTAGCCACTCAGCCCTTACCCAGATGGTCATGCGCCGTCACAATCTTCACTCTCTCTCTCCTACTACTCTCTCCTCTTCTATCCTATCATCTCTCCCTTCTGCTAAATCCTTCTCCCTCCTGTCTCCTGATTCTGCCTCTTCAACCCAACTCTCCTCCCTTTCTGCATCCTATGACTCGCACTGTACCCTTTCCTCTCGGCCGGCTCGGCTCAGCCTTCCCCTCCTGCTCCGTGGCTGAGTGACTCATTGCAAGCTTACAGAACAGGGCTGCAGGCAGCTGAGCGAAAATTGAGGAAAACGAAACTTCCGGAGGACCTATCATCCTTCCACCCTCCTCTCTACCTTCTCTTCCTATCCGCTGCTAAAGCCACTTTCTATCACTCTACATTTCTAGCTTCTGCATACTAACCCTAGAAAACTCTTCCACCTTCTCCTCCCTCCTCAATTCTCCACCCCCTCCCTTCTCCCTCTCTGAGGACGACTTTGTCAACCACTTTGAAAAGAAGGTTGACGACACCCGCTCCTCATTCACTTAGCCTATTGAGTCCACTGGTCCCTCTCACACAGAACTACCGTACGCCTTGACCTCTTTCTCCCCTCTCTCTCCAGCTTTGTAATTAAGGGGGTATTGTGCGTAGATTGATAAGGGAAAAAAACAATTTAATCCATTTTAGAATAAGGCTGTAACGTAACAAAATGTGGAAAAAGTCAAGGGGTCTGAATACTTTCTGAATGCACTGTATATATTTCCATATTGAAGCCATGCAATTACTTAGAACAATGTGGACCACAAACATGTTCAACATATTTAGCAAAGATGGGATAGGCCTACATTTTGTTATTTCGTTTCTGTAGGCTATTTAACAAACTAGGCTATAACGGACTAACATTGGAATTGGAGTTGATGACATAAAAGACTGTAAATACACAACTTGAAGCAAACACATATTTAGCCATGGGGCATGTTCTGATTGGCCATTGAGGGGTCAAGCCTCGACACACCTACAACTTATTTATTCATCAAAACCCAGCCCTTTCGCGCCAACGGCAGCTTTTGCACTCATCATTCCTGCTGAGAAAATAGCACAAATATTTCTGACACATCCCCGGACCTATAGTGCTAGGTGACCACTGTATTAGAGTGTGCAGCTTTTCTTTTTTTTTGAAAATCTAGGGACTATATTTAATCAAACCTAATGCAATGGTAAATCTTAGTGCTGGCGGTAGATCGACCGGTTGATCTTCAAGGCATTCCTAGTCGATCACCAAACATTTCTGTAGAAACGCCAACAATAAAGGCTTGCGCACATATTTTATTTTTTTGTCTTGCGCTGTTGGCGGTAGGTGCACTTGATTCAGAAGCCCTGTGTCAGGTGCCGGGTAGGCAAAGTGTTCCCATTTTGAACCATTTAATTTGTCTGAAGGGACAAACGAGGAGAACTGTGGCTAAATTAAGTGCGCCTACCGCGCTGGCCAATCAGATGGCTCAAATAACCGTGCCTACAGCATCCATGACCCCACAGCAAAGTGTGATACTAACCTACGTGAGATTTCATTAAAAAAGCAGGAATGGATATAGAATTATCATAAATATTTATGATCATTTTATATCCATTCATGCTTTGTAATGAAATCTAGCATACACAAATCTAACATATTTACAATAGATAGAAACATCACAAATAGCCTAAGAAGCCTACACAAGACTACTAAACTGACACTCAAGTACCTTCTTCGTGTTCCTTTCTCTCCCTACTAAGCCCATCAATCATTTACATTTACGTAATTTAGCAGACGCTCTTATCCAGAGCGACTTACAAATTGGTGCATTCACCTTATAGCCAGTGGGATAACCACTTTACAAAGTTTTTTTTATTTTGGGGGGTGGGGTGGGGTAAGGGGGGGGGGGGGTAGAAGGATTACTTTATCCTATCCCAGGTATTCCTTAAAGGTGGGGTTTTAAATGTCTCCGGAAGGTGGTGAGTGACTCTGCTGTCCTGGCGTCGTGAGGGAGCTTGTTCCACCATTGGGGTGCCAGAGCAGCGAACAGTTTTGACTGGGCTGAGCGGGAACTGTGCTTCCGCAGAGGTAGGGGAGCCAGCAGGCCAGAGGTGGATGAACGCAATGCCCTCGTTTGGGTGTAGGGACTGATCAGAGCCTGAAGGTACGGAGGTGCCGTTCCCCTCACAGCTCCGTAGGCAAGCACCATGGTCTTGTAGCAGATGCGAGCTTCAACTGGAAGCCAGTGGAGTGTGCAGAGGAGCGGGGTGACGTGAGAGAACTTGGGAAGGTTGAACACCAGACGGGCTGCGGCATTCTGGATGAGTTGTAGGGGTTTAATGGCACAGGCAGGGAGCCCAGCCAACAGCGAGTTGCAGTAATCCAGACGGGAGATGACAAGTGCCTGGATTAGGACCTGTGCCGCTTCCTGTGTAAGGCAGGGTCGTACTCTCCGAATGTTGTAGAGCATGAACCTACAGGATCGGGTCACCGCCTTGATGTTAGCGGAGAACGACAGGGTGTTGTCCAGGATCACGGCAAGGCTCTTCGCACTCTGGGAGGAGGACACAACGGAGTTGTCAACCGTGATGGCGAGATCATGTAACGGGCAGTCCTTCCCAGGGAGGAAGAGCAGCTCCGTCTTGCCAAGGTTCAGCTTGAGGTGGTGATCCGTCATCCATACTGATATGTCTGCCAGACATGTAGAGATGCGATTCGCCACCTGGTTATCAGAAGGGGGAAAGGAGAAGATTAGTTGTGTGTCATCTGCGTAGCAATGATAGGAGAGGCCATGTGAGGATATGACAGAGCCAAGTGACTTGGTGTATAGCGAGAATAGGAGAGGGCCTAGAACTGAGCCCTGGGGGACACCAGTGGTGAGAGCACGTGGTGCGGAGACAGCTTCTCGCCACACCACTTGGTAGGAGCGACCGGTCAGGTAGGACGCAATCCAAGAGTGAGCCGCGCCGGAGATGCCCAGCTCGGAGAGGGTGGAGAGGAGGATTTGATGGTTCACAGTATCAAAGGCAGCAGACAGGTCTAGAAGGACAAGAGCAGAGGAGAGCGAGTTAGCTTTAGCAGTGCGGAGAGCCTCCGTGACACAGAGAAGAGCAGTCTCAGTTGAATGACCAGTCTTGAAACCTGACTGGTTTGGATCAAGAAGGTAATTCTGAGAGAGATAGCAAGAGAGTTGGCTAAAGACGGCATGCTCAAGAGTTTTGGAGAGAAAAGAAAGAAGGGATACTGGTCTGTAGTTGTTGACATCAGAGGGATCGAGTGTTGGTTTTATGAGAAGGGGTGCAACTCTCGCTCTCTTGAAGACGGAAGGGACATAGCCAGCGGTCAAGGATGAGTTGATCAGCGAGGTGAGGTAAGGGAGAAGGTCACCGGAGATGGTCTGGAGAAGAGAGGAGGGGATAGGGTCAAGCGGGCAGGTTGTTGGGTGGCCGGCCGTCACAAGTCACAAGATTTCATCTGGAGAGAGAGGGGAGAAAGAAGTCAAAGCATAGGGTAGGGCAGTGTGAGCAGGACCAGCAGTGTCATTTAACTTAACGAACGAGGATCGGATGTCGTCAACCTTCTTTTCAAAATGGTTGACAAAGTCATCCACAGAGAGAGAGGAGGGGGGGAGGGGGAGGAGGATTCAGCAGGGAGGAGAAGGTGGCAAAGCGCTTCCTAGGGTTAGAGGCAGATGCTTGGAATTTAGAGTGGTAGAAAGTGGCCTTAGCAGCAGAAACAGATGAAGAAAATGTAGAGAGGAGGGAGTGAAAAGATGCCAGGTCCGCAGGGAGTCTAGTTTTCCTCCATTTCCGCTTGGCTGCCCGGAGCCCTGTTCTGTGAGCTCGCAATGAGTCATCAAGCCACAGAGCTGGAGGGGAGGACCAAGCCGGCCGGGAGGATAGGGGACATAGAGAGTCAAAAGATGCAGAAATGGAGGAGAGGAGGGTTGAGGAGGCAGAATCAGGAGATTGGAGGGAGAAGGATTGAACAGAGGGAAGAGATGATAGGATGTAAGAGGAGAGAGTAGCGGGAGAGAGAGAGCGAAGGTTGCGACGGCGCATTACCATCTGAGTAGGGGCAGAGTGAGTAGTGTTGGAGGAGAGCGAGAGAGAAAAGGATACAAAGTAGTGGTCGGAGACATGGAGGGGAGTTGCAGTGAGATTAGTAGAAGAACAGCATCTAGTAAAGATGAGGTCAAGCGTATTGCCTGCCTTGTGAGTAGGGGGGGGCGGTGAGAGGGTGAGGTCAAAAGAGGAGAGGAGTGGAAAGAAGGAGGCAGAGAGAAATGAGTCAAAGGTAGACGTAGGGAGGTTGAAGTCCCCCAGAACTGTGAGGGGTGAGCCATCCTCAGGAAAGGAACTTATCAAGGCAATCGTCTGCTCTCCTGGTGAGAAATATCCTTCTCTGTGGGCTTATGAGCAGAAAAGAATGAGCAGTTTTCTATGTAGTAAAGAGTATTAAAAGGTCCCTAATGCAATAGCAGTAGCACAGTGCTGTTTTTGCCATATCAAAGGGCAGTGCAGCAGAGAGAGAGAGAGAGTCCTTGCTGTGGTTACAGGCCTGGCTCTCTCAGATAAACACAATTGTTTTCCTCTGTGTACAGTACCTCCAGCCTGATGTAATGTGATACCATGCTATTGCCTGCTCCCTTCTCCCTAATGTGGAGACTAGGCTGATGTGAATGCTAGCTCTAAAAAAATCAAGGGTGACAAGGCACTGTTTTAGAGTAGCTTTTCTCTGCCAAGCCTCATTGAGGCATATTGAGGCTTGGAGGACAAAATACATGCTCAACTTGTGAAAAACGGGTCTAAAATGTATTTCATCCATTGTATATTTCCCTGATTTCCCTTCTGTGAGGTCCAGTGCAGTCTAGTCCAGTCTAGTCCAGATAGAGAAAGGTCAGGTAGCGGCTTGGACCGGGAGAGAGGGCCCTAGCCCAGCACAGCACTGGGCTCCATGGGACTCAGATACACCTGTAAAAAGAGGGCACTCTTCCAGTTCCTCTGATGGAATCCTGGCAATGGATAACACCGTGTTTACAACGCAGGCAGAGGGAGGGAGGAGTGGAGGCAGAGGGGACAAGGCTGCATGATAGATGCAATCCATCTAGATATGTCTGTCACCAGATGTGTACTCTCTCAATCCCCGTTGCCAAGTTTTCACAAGAAATGCCAATTCTTTCAACAATTTCAGTTGTCCTGTTTACCCTCATTGATAAGAACAGATCAGATTTTCCTGATGTTTGCCCAGTTTTTAAGTCATTCAATGTATTTGCTGCCACGCTCTGAATGACCACTGTCCTCAATGCTGTGATGGGTTTGCTGTTAAAACCACGTTAACTCCCCTCGATTGATGGCTGCTATTGGGGGTGAAGGTTTTAGGTGATGCTCATGGGTTTATGGGTTTCCTGTTGCCTCTATTCTCTCTCTTCGTTAAGCCAAAGTCAAAATCTCTGTTTATCTGTCACCAGCTGATGTTGTGACACATGTATTTAGCCTCTGTCATGGGGGGGGAAGAACATTTCAAGGAATGGTCTAATTAGTAGCCTAGACTCTACTATTATGTGATTATTTAGGAACTTTATCTGTGTACCTTTAGTTAGCTGGACATATGGACCTGTTGGGAGGGTGTTGGTTGTAAACTGTTGAGTCTGTGTAAATAGAAGGCCAGTCAGTATTCTGTGCAGTTGTGTCACCCAGCCTGCTGCTCCTTGCTTTGCTAGTCGGATTGCTGTATTGATTAATCACTCGTTAAATGATTAAAAATAGCCCCTCAGGGAGCAGAGATGAATGATGACTCCATGCAACGGAGAGAGCCCCGCCTGTCTGGGTGGGTTAGCTAGCTACTGCACTGGAGCAGCAGTGAAAAAATAATTTGTATAAGAAAGGAGTAGTCTCTTCCTGACTCTTTCATAGACTGCAAGCGATGATAGGAAAAAAGAGGCTTGGCTATATTTTTGCATCCATGGTGCTGAAATCTAAAATGACCTCATGCAACAGAGAGGGTGTGTTAGTTAGCTCATTGGTGCAACAGCAGCCAGTAACAAAAGACAGAGTGAGACAGATGACAGGATTAGGAGAGACATGGCTTAATGTGTCTCTGTCCATGGTACTGAAATGTAAAAGTCAAAATTTCTACATCAATGCACGTATACAATGAAAATGATCTTCCCTCTGTATGGGCTCTTGGAGTCCTTCCTGAATTCTGGGACAGGCCGTTCCTTGCCTGTAGCCTATACAGTGAGGGAAAAAGTATTTGATCCCCTGCTGATTTTGTACGTTTGCCCACTGACAAAGAAATGATCAGTCTATAATTTTAATGGTAGGTTTATTTGAACAGTGAGAGACAGAATAACAACAAAAAAATCTAGAAAAACGCATGTCGAAAATGTTATAAATTGATTTGCATTTTACATTACATTACATACATTTTTTTGTCATTTAGCAGACACTCTTATCCAGAGCGACTTACAAATTGGTGCATTCACCTTATGATAGCCAGTGGGACAACCACTTTACAATATATATATACGGGCTGCAGCGTTCTGGATGAGTTGTAGGGGTTTAATGGCACAGGCAGGGAGCCCAGCCAACAGCAAATTGCAGTAATCCAGACGGGAGATGACAAGTGCCTGGATTAGGACCTGTGCCGCTTCCTGTGTAAGGTAGGGTCGTACTCTGCGAATGTTGTAGAGCATGAACCTACAGATTCTCGCCACGCCACCTGGTAGGATCGACCTGTGAGGTAGGACGCAATCCAAGAGTGAGCCGCGCCGGAGATGCGGGTGGAGAGGAGGATCTAATGGTTCACAGTATCAAAGGCAGCAGATAGGTCTAGAAGGATGAGAGCAGAGGAGAGAGAGTTAGCTTTAGCAGTGCGGAGAGCCTCCGTGACACAGAGAAGAGCAGTCTCAGTTGAATGACCAGTCTTGAAACCTGACTGGTTTGGATCAAGAAGGTAATTCTGAGAGAGATAGCAAGAGAGTTGGCTAAATAAAAATAAATAATATGCCATTTAGCAGACGCTTTTATCCAAAGCGACTTACAGTCATGCGTGCATACATTTTTGTGTATGGGTGGTCCCGGGGATCGAACCCACTACCTTGCCGTTACAAGCGCCGTGCTCTACCAGCTGAGCTACAGAGGACCACGCTAAAGAGTTTTGGAGAGAAAAGAAAGAAGGGATACTGGTCTGTAGTTGTTGACATTGGAGGGATCGAGTGTAGGTTTTTTGAGAAGGGGTTAAACTCTCGCTCTCTTGAAGACGGAAGGGACGTAGCCAGTGGTCAAGGATGAGTTGATGAGCGAGGTGAGGTAAGGGAGAAGGTCTCCGGAAATGGTCTGAGAAGAGAGGAGGGGATAGGGTCAAGCGGGCAGGTTGTTGGGCGGCCGGCCGTCACAAGTCGCAAGATTTCATCTGGAGAGAGAGGGGAGAAAGAAGTCAAAGCATAGGGTAGGGCAGTATGAGCAGGACCAGTGGTGTCATTTGACTTAATAAATGAGGATCGGATGTCGTCAACCTTCTTTTCAAAATGGTTGACGAAGTCATCCACAGAGAGGGAGGAGGGAGGGGGAGGAGGAGGAGGATTCAGCAGGGAGGAGAAGGTGGCAAAGAGCTTCCTAGGGTTAGAGGCAGAGGCTTGAAATTTAGAGTGGTAGAAAGTGGCTTTAGCAGCAGAAACAGAGAAAGAAAATGTAGAGAGGAGGGAGTGAAAAGATGGAGAGGGGGGTTGAGGAGGCAGAATCAGGAGATTGGAGGGAGAAAGATTGAGCAGAGGGAAGAGATGATAGGATGGAAGAGGAGAGAGTAGCGGGAGAGAGAGAGCGAAGGTCGCGACGGCGCATTACCATCTGAGTATTTTACATTTACATTTTACATTTTAGTAATTTAGCAGACGCTCTTATCCAGAACGACTTATAGTTAGTGAGTGCATATATATATTTTATTTTTTTCGTACTGGCCAAGAAAGGCACAAAGGGGACATAGAGAATCGTTAAACGGACAGAAAACAAGGCAAGAAAAAGAATGAAGGTTGAGTAGGGGCAGAGTGAGTAGTGTTGGAGGAGAGCGAGAGAGAAAAGGATACAAAGTAGCGGTCGGAGACTTAGAGGGGAGTTGCAGTGAGATTAGTAGAAGAACAGCATCTAGTAAAGATGAGGTCAAGCGTATTGCCTGCCTTGTGAGTATGGGGAGACGGTGAGAGGGTGAGGTCAAAAGAGGAGAGGAGTGGAAAGAAGGAGGCAGAGAGAAATGAGTCAAAGGTAGACGTAGGGAGGTTAAAGTCACACAGAACTGTGAGGGGTGAGCCATCCTCAGGAAAGGAACTTATCAAGGTGTCAAGCTCATTGATGAACTCTCCAAGGGAACCTGGAGGGCGATACATGATAAGGATGTTAAGCTTGAATGGGCTAGTGACTGTGACAGTATGGAATTCAAATGAGGAGATAGACAGATGGGTCAGGGGAGAAAGAGAGAATGTCCACTTGGGAGAGATGAGGATTCCTGTGCCACCGCCCCGCTGACCAGATGCTTTTGGGGTATGCGAGAACACATGGTCAGACGAGGAGAGAGCAGTAGGAGTAGCAGTGTTTTCTGTGGTAATCCATGTTTCCGTCAGCGCCAAGAAGTCGAGGGACTGGAGGGTAGCATAGGCTGAGATGAACTCTGCCTTGTTGGCCGCAGAACGGCAGTTCCAGAGGCTGCCGGAGACCTGGAACTCCACGTGGGTCGTGCGCGCAGGTTAGAGTGGCAGCAGCCATGCGGTGTGAGGCGTTTGTATGGCCTGTGCGGAGAAGAGAGAACCTTTTAATGAGGGAAATAAGTATTTGACCCCCTCTCAATCAGAAAGATTTCTGGCTCCCAGGTGTCTTTTATACAGGTAACGAGCTGAGATTAGGAGCACACTCTTAAAGGGAGTGCTCCTAATCTCAGTTTGTTACCTGTATTAAAGACACCTGTCCACAGAAGCAATCAATCAATCAGATTCCAAACTCCAACCATGGCCAAGACCAAAGAGCTCTCCAAGGATGTCAGCGACAAGATTGTAGACCTACACAAGGCTGGAATGGGCTACAAGACCTCGGCCTGGGGCTCCATGCAAGATCTCACCTCGTGGAGTTGCAATGATCATGAGAACGGTGAGGAATCAGCTCAGAACTACACGGGAGGATCTTGTCAATAATCTCAAGGCAGCTGGGACCATAGTCACCAAGAAAACAATTGGTAACACACTACGCCGTGAAGGACTGAAATCCTGCAGCGCCCGCAAGGTCCCCCTGCTCAAGAAAGCACATATACAGGTCCGTCTGAAGTTTACCAATGAACATCTGAATGATTCAGAGGAGAACTGGGTGAAAGTGTTGTGGTCAGATGAGACCAAAATCGAGCTCTTTGGCATCAACTCAACTCGCCGTGTTTGGAGGAGGAGGAATGCTGCCTATGACCCCAAGAACACCATCCCCACCGTTAAACATGGAGGTGGAAACATTATGCTTTGGGGGTGTTTTTCTGCTAAGGGGACAGGACAACTTCACTGAATCAAAGTGACGATGGACGGGGCCATGTACCGTCAAATCTTGGGTGAGAACCTCCTTCCCTCAGCCAGGGCATTGAAAATGGGTCGTGGATGGGTATTCCAGCATGACAATGACCCAAAACACACGGCCAAGGCAACAAAGGAGTGGCTCAAGAAGAAGCACATTAAGGTCCTGGAGTGGCCTAGCCAGTCTCCAGACCTTAATCCCATATAAAATCTGTGGAGGGAGCTGAAGGTTCGAGTTTCCAAACGTCAGCCTCGAAGCCTTAATGACTTGGAGAAGATCTGCAAAGAGGAGTGGGACAAAAATCCCTCCTGAGATGTCTGCAAACCTGGTGGCCAACTACAAGAAACGTCTGACCTCTGTGATTGCCAAAAAGGATTTTGCCACAAAGTACTAAGTCATGTTTTGCAGAGGGGTCAAATACTTATTTCCCTCATTAAAATGCAAATCAATTTATAACATTTTTGACATGCGTTTTTCTGGATTTTTGTTGTTGTTATTCTGTCTCTCACTGTTCAAATAAACCTACCATTAAAATTATAGACTGATCATGTCTTTGTCAGTGGGCAAACTGACAAAATCAGCAGGGGATCAAATACTTTTTTCCCTCACTGTATTAGAGAGAGGCACACACACTACTCCGGCTGTATGAAATTGTATTCCCATTCTGTCCTCTGCTGCTCTGCTGCTCTCTCCCTGGGGGGCCTGATGAAAAAGAATGGAATTGAGAGGAGTAGAGGCGAGCGTTAGCTGCAGGAGACCAGGGGATAATGGGAAACGAATGCTCCTCTCCTCCAGCCTGCCTGCAGACCCCGGCACTGCTCTCTCCAACATAATCCTGTTATCCTGAACACAAGGAGAACTTTGGGTCAATATGCCTCCACTCCCCTCTGTCCATGAGCCAGAACCCACACTCTAATTTAACAGCCCAAATGTACTGCTGCTACCACATCGATAATGGTATATAGATGATAGATATCATCTGAAGTGTGGTTCGATGCAGTCTTTCTTGTGGTTGGATTCCTATGTTATATAATATGACAGTAGTTTGTAAAATGGCTGCCTGTCTGGTGTGTTACAGTACAGTAGCAGGCTGTGTACATGGCTGGCTGCTCCTTCCCAGACGCCTTATCAGGCGTACTCAGCATGTTATCCTCTCGTCAGGCATGTCCACATTAACCCAGCACAAATTGTCTCTGTGTTCATTCAGTCAGTGGCAGTGCATTGGGGTAGTTGGAAATAGTTATCCTAATCTGGAGAGGTTTGATTTGATTGGGAATAAGTGAAAAGCCTTTATTTACCCATAGAAAGGATTCTCTCTTTGTAGTATAGTGTCTTTCCTGCCTGTTTTGCACCTGTCAATGTAATCCACAGTGAAGCATGCTTGTCATACATGCCTGTGATGGAGTTCTGCATGTGTAAGCATCTCACAGGCAATCCTTCAATGCCTTTAAACAGGAAGATAAAGTATGTCCGTGTATGATCAGGGGAGTGTATACTGTATATCCTGTCTCTGGGTAGATATCAATAGGATCTGAATAAGGATCTGTATATTACATGACTTCTGGAGAAATGACTAACCTTACTGCACCTCTTCATTTGTAAAAGCTGCTAAGTAGGCTGCTGATAATTTGATCAGAGCGGCAGCATCATGTTATTTAGATCTTAATGACTAAACATCCATGCAGTGCCTTTTAGCAGAAAAACCCCACCAACACAGATTATTATTTTCTGTTTATGTCTCAGCTAATTTTCAGCGATGGAATTGCCCTCAGCAGTAGACTTCTTCACAGAGAAAATAATAATAGTTTTTACTGTGCCGGAAACATAAATATATTTTAATGCTGAGAAAAGGTTGAATAATTGATGAGGAGCCTCCACTAAGGCTCTCTGCTTTTCTCACAGGGGTCATGAAAACAATATGGGTCCTAGATCTCTTATGAGGAGAAATGACAGAATAAGCGTTGTTGCAGTGGGGGTTTGGATGTCACTATGACATACAGATCCAATTCACCACAGGTGGCCTCAGACAACGGCGATGACTTCAGCTCCTACTGCCTCAGTCCCCAACCCCTCTCTCCCTCCCTCCCCTATATTCCCTTCTCCCTCCCTTAATTCAAGCAGAAAAAGATCTCTACACACCAGAAATGTTCGGATATCTTGCCTCAGTCCCAAGGACGTTTACAGCTTGCAACTCTCTAACATGTAGTGTGTATGCTAGCCATACTGTGGAGCATAATGTCTCCCTCAACTTAACCCTTATGTCTACGTTTACAACATGTTTATCACGTTGTAGCATAAGTATATAAAAGCAATAAAAGTTGCATTTCATAATATATACAGTAAGTTGGGATACCTGAGGTTGCTACTAATGTGCATCCCTTGCCAAAATATTGCCTTGCAGAATAGATACATACATGCATAGCTAAACATTCAGGGTTGAAGGGCGTGGTGGTTTATCCAGTCGATCAGATGCTTTAGAGACAGGGGGAAGGGGGGATGTGTGCAACACCAATTTGTATGTTTTCGCCTGCTGATTCAGCAGCCCCAGGTCCCTCTCGCAATTATAGACGATATACATTGGGCTGTGCTGAAATGGCCTAGGTGAAGATCTGGCCCATCTGTAAAGTTACATGCTTCATAAATGCCAGCGCTTCTCTCTGTTACTCTTAACATCACTGCCATGAATTTCCATCCTGATAGAGTGGGGTCTCGGATAGGGGAAGAGGTGGAGAGAGAGGGGGGGGGTCGGGGGTTGTGGTCGCTGGGGATGTGATGAAGTAAGCTGGAGAGAGAGAGAGAGCAAGAGGGAGAGAGAGGAGGGTGGGCTATCAGCTCTGACAACGTGAAGGATGAGCCATAGATCTGAATATCACAGGAAAGTCATTCATTTGTATCAGCCCTCCAGTTAAAATCCACTTGGAGGAGTTTTTGTCATTACATCATCATACTGATAGCAATAGCAATAAAACAAGATCTTGGAATTTTTGTAGCACACCAAAAGAAAACGTTTTTGTTTATTGCTAACATTTTTCTTCCCCAAACACAATGTCCGATAAGCACCGTCTTCAATGTAAATAAGTATCAACCCTCCTTCTCTCTCTGTGTGCTTCTGCAGGCCAACGATGCCTCAGGCAACACCTGGAACTGGCTCTACTTCATCCCCCTCATCATCATCGGATCCTTCTTCATGCTCAACCTGGTCCTGGGAGTCCTGTCTGGGTAAGAGTCAACATCACACATGTCCATGACCCAATGACACTATTTCTGTCTGTGGGAAAGGTGTTGTTAACAGCCCACTATTATGAAACACACAGTACAGCGCTCTTTACAAGTCATTTCACTTTCCTGCTGGCTCTGTTTAATTTAAAGCTTCTGTCTGACTACATCGGTGTTGCGTTAGCCTAACTGTGTTTATATTTTCAATTTTTTCTCTATTTTGAAGTTCTACTTACATATGCTTTTCCACCAAGTGTTTGCCTTGTGAGTGACCTGATCTGACCTGGACTGTTTTCACACAGACAGTACAGTACAGAACAGGACAGAGCTCATTAGTGCTAAGCTGTATTAGACTCCCTCATTAAGAGTCACTACACAGCATAGTAAAGCAGGTCAAAGCTGGAAGTAGAATGCCTGTAGTCCTGAATAGACAGGATCAGAAGTGTTGTCTGAATGTAGCACCCTGTTGAAATTACTATCAAGGGAAATGAGGCAAGGCTTTTTATTGTTTACAACATTTACTGTCCTTACACTACAGTACAGTAGATATCCCATATGTATCCCTATACCATTCATGTCGAGTGAATCCTGCCATCGAGTATAATGCCAATGCTGTGGAATTTGGAATGTAGATGTTTTTTTCCTGTTAATTGTTTTGAAGCCACGGGGCATGTTGACACACACACACACACACACACACACACACACACACACACACACACACACACACACACACACACACACACACACACACAGTGGCAGAGCTTAATGGAAGGCCTGTGCTGTACTAGGCTGTGCTCTAGCTGCTATCGGGACATGAATTTATTACTTCTCGGAAAGCAAATCTAATTCTCACTTGCTGTTCCACCAAATGGCTTCAGCTGTCTCTGTGCTATCGATGTGGCATTATGCTCTTCTTACAGTCTGTCTTTTATTTCAACCTTCTGTTTTCTCTCAGATCTTATTTTCTCGTCCTTCTACATTTTGGGTTTATGTACAAAACCTCACCCATGTAGAATTACAGACAGTCAGGATGACTGTTGTTTTTAGGTGAAGCAGTTCATTTGTATGAAACATCCTGGTTCTCAGTTGCTCTAGTGTCTCTGCCCTTGATGATAAGTTAATCATTCTCCTCTCGTCTCGAAGTGTGAAATCCATCATTTAGCCCCACTTTTATGCTCAAGGTGACACTCCCTCAAAGACATTTGACTTAGGAGAGTATTTGCATAATGCATAATCCTAACAAGTTGCATTGAGCTCCTTAATGTCATGAGAGACTGCTTCATTCTGTGACAGTTAATTGCGTATCCTTATGATGGCCACAGAAATTATAAATGATACACATATTTGAGAAATTACAAGCTGCAAAGTCTATGATTGTGGTTGTTGTTGTTGTGTCTGTTACCACCTGTTTTGGTCAAAGTATCCATCGTCTGCTTTGAGTACCTTGTACTGTATCGCTCTTTATCTGTTCTCTATGTGTTCCTTTATCCCCTTCAAACAGCTCAAAGCATTTTTTAGTCTCCTGTTATCCCTGGCCCAACCCTGGCCATGCTCTGGGCCTGCTATGCTCTCTCTAGTCTCGCTAGACCCTGGGAGAATCTTAATTGCATACTCCTCGCGTCCCTCCCCACCTTCTCCTCCAATGGGTTTTAAGAAGATGGCGAGGAGAGAGGACGCAAGGAGTATGCAATTGAGATTCTCCCCCTGTCAGCTGTGTTTACTGTGGTCAGGAGGGTGAAAGGTCCTGATACACTGTGGCGGGGCTGTGTCATATTCTAAAGGGCACTGCCTGTCCTGGAGGGGGCCAGGGCTGCAGGCTGCAGCCACCCATAGGGTTTAGAGGCCACCGCTCCAGGGGCAGCGGTCAGAGGCAGCATGCGGGGGCAGCATGGCTCATATTTTATCCTATCACCACTCCTAATGTCCCCCGCCCTCCTGCCCTTCATCCTACCCTCCACCCCCCCAGATCACCCCATCAGGTCACTCTGTGAGGGCTTTCAGTAGGCTAACGGAAGTGCCACAGACAGCCCAGCTTGAGGCACCACCCTGCCCTTTGATCTCTCCCTCTTCTCTCTCTCTCTCTCTCTCCCTTCCTTTTTTTCTCCTCCCTTCTTTCCTTTGTGTGGAGTAGAAGGTCAGTTCTTTCAGATCCTTCCCAGCATGGTCATATATATCTGTCAGTCAGTCAGTCAGTCAGGTGGAGGCCCATGCTGTGTCCTGTAGGTTCACCACTACTATCTGTACAGTAAATGAATAGACACATACTGTACCACTCAGTCTCAACCTTGACTTCTGACTCATGTTTAGGTCTTGTTGCTTATATTGTGTGGCATGTGTAGGCTACAGCGTTCACATTTGAATGGCTCAATTGAACATTTTCAAGCATAGTACCCCAGCTCTGAGCAGTGTGTGTGTGTGTATCAGGGTTTCTGTTAGCCGGTAATAGCCGGATTTTGGCCTATAAAAAAATTGAAAAGCCGATAAATAAAATTGGCACCAGAAGAAAAAATTCCCTTGCGAAATAATACTTTTTTAGCCTATTCATTGATGGAAATACCAGCCGATGTAAACACATTTGACTGGTCATGCTTATCGGTCTATAGGGTAATTTGCATTATTTTGTGGAATTAAATTGGTGCGTGTGTACAGTATATTCGTTATGTATCTTATCACACACGTACAGCATACATATACAGAGCCTTTGAGCGGAAAATCTGTCAGACAGCGCAAGAGCTGCTGCTACAGCATCTCAAACAGAAAATGCATAGGCAAAGGAAGGCAGGCTTCATCAGTGCATCACATACCACTTTGCAATGAGCTGGAGGCAGTATGCATTTTGAAAAAATACATGTATACTTCAAGTGGAACTGACAGCATTTTAGCGACATGAAATCTTATTAAAATCTGTTAATATACACCCCCAGGAAGAATATGACACTTTAAAAAAAACATCTGACAAGCGAGCACTTATATATGGCCATTTTCATGTTTTCATAAATTCTTAGAATGTTTGGGAATTATGTATACTAAGTCATTTGTGAAAATTCTATTGCAATATAGAATGGGAAAGCGGCCGTGCGTTTGGACAATTAATAGACACAGCAGTAAATAAAACCTAATAAAAACATCTGTCTCGTCCAGGACCAGAGTCTATGCAGACCGGTGCACCATAGCCAATCAGAGCTACAGTAGGCCTTTATGCAAATAAGCCATTTGCACACAGGCCTGCCATCATTCACTTTGAACTGGACTGTGTTTACAGGCAGTTGCAACAATGCAACTTTAGATCATTGGAACACATTCGCCAAAAGTCACAAAATACACCTGAATGGATTTCTGCAAATATGTCAATACCACTTTGGAGTCCTCTTACATTTGGGAAATGTACAGTCCTATTGATAAAATCTATACCTTAGTTATGCACATCCACAACAAAAATATCAAAAACTAATGTTAGCCAGAGAAAGATGAGCTAACATCTAACGAAGGAACATTAGATACACATCAGCTAGTTGGGGGAATTGTAGCCTACTTGTCTGTTTGCAGCTTGCCCGCCAACAATGCATGCTTGTCCCAACCAAGCACCCAAAGCTAACTGGCTAAAGTTGGCTAGATTGCTCTTGGGAGGTTTTCCACCCCCCGGCAGCCGCAGGTCTGCTAGTCTCTTGATTAAACTCCCCTGCAGGGTGGCTGAAGGAGTAGACATCAAAGGGATCAGTGGGTTGTGGAAGATGGGCTCCTCCCACACCCACGGCCCAGGCGCCACACCCCTCTCTCATGTGGGCCTCAGCAGCTGCCAGGACCTCAGTACAGAGACCCCTGCTGTGTTGAATCTCTCTGGCCGCATGAGAAAAAGCTGCCGATCCAGCCCCAAACCACCAGCCCTCTTCAACAGAGCACATGCTGGATCCCTTCAGCCCACCTACGTACGGTACAGTAGCCTCTGCGCCGCTTTGAGACGGAACGCTGCCACCATGCGCTCCAGGTCCACCAGGCCTTGTCCCCCCTCCTGGACAGGCAGGTACAGCACTGCCGCCCTCAGCCAGTGATGCCCCTACCAGGAAAAATCCATTACCTTGCCCTGCAGACCACCGGGGGGGTTGAGAACAGCCAATTTATGCCATAGGGAGGATGCCGCCAAGTTGTTGATGATCAGCACCCTCCCTCTATATGACACTTGGGAGAGGAGCCACTTCCACTTCGTCAGCCTCGACACCACCGCTTGTGACACTCCTTCCCAGTTCTTCCTAACCCACCCTTCTGAGCCCAGATACACCCCAAGCATCTTGAGCCCCTCACAGCCCCACTGCAACCCCCCTGGAAGCTGCATAGGTGCCCTGTCCTTCCATACCCCACATAAGAGCCTCACTCTTGCCCCAGTTTACCTTAGCCGAAGACCCCCCTTGTACACCCTCAAACTATTCTCCAGGGCCCGTAGGTCCTGCTTATCCCTAACCAACACTGAGATGTCATCAGCGTATGCTTACACTGCTATGCCTGTCCCCAACCCTATGCCTGGTTCACACACTCCCTGTAGCCTCCTGCGTAGCATAACCAGAAAGGGCTCAATAACAAGAGTTTTATTTGGATTTCATGTTTTGGACATACACAAAATAGTCCAAATTGGTGAAGTGAAATGAAAAAAATAACTTGTTTAAAAAAATGCTAAAAAATAAATACCGGAAAAGTAGTGCGTGCATATGTATTCACCTCCATTGCTATGAAGCCCCTAAATAAGATCTGGTGCAACCAATTACCTTCAGAAGTCAAATAATTAGTTAAATAAAGTCCACCTGTGTGCAATCAAAGTGTCACATGATCTGTCACATGATCTCAGTATATGTACACCTGTTCTGAAAGGCCCCAGAGTCTGCAACACCACTAAGCAAGGGGCACCACCAAGCAAGCGGCACCATGAAGACCAAGGAGCTCTCCAAACTGGTCAGGGACAAAGTTGTGGAGAAGTACAGATCAGGGTTGGGTTATAAAAAAATATCAGAAACTTTGAACATCCCACGGAGCACCATTAAATCCATTATTTAAAAAATTGAAAGAATATGGCACCACAACAAACCTGCCAAGAGAGGGCCGCCCACCAAAACTCACGGACCAGGCAAGGAGGGCATTAAACAGAGAGACATCAAAGAGACCAAAGATAACACTGAAGGAGCTGCAAAGCTCCACAGCGGAGATTGGAGTATCTGTCCATAGGACCACTTTAAGCCATACACTCCACAGAGCTGGGCTATATGGAAGAGTGGCCAGAAAAAAGCTATTGCTTAAAGAAAAAAATAAGCAAACACGTTTGGTGTTCACCAAAAGGCATGTGGGAGACTCCACAAACATATGGAAGAAGGTACTCTGGTCAGATGAGACTAAAATTGAGCTTTTTGGACATCAAGGAAAACGCTATGTTTGTCACAATCTCAACACCTTTCATCACCCCGAGAACACCATCCCCACAGTGAAGCATGGTGGTGGCAGCATCATGCTGTTGGGATGTTTTCCATCGGCAGGGACTGGGAAACTGGTCAGAATTGAAGGAATGATGGATGGCGCCAAATACAGGGAAATTCTTGAGGGAAACCGGTTTCAGTCTTCCAGAGATTTGAGACTGGGACGGAGGTTCACCTTCCAGCAGGACAATGACACTAAGCATACTGCTAAAGCAACACTCAAGTGGTTCAAGGGGAAACATTTAAATGTCTTGGAATGGCCTAGTCAAAGCCCAGACCTCAATCCAATTGAGAATCTGTGGTATGACTTAAAGATTGGTATACACCAGCGGAACCCATCCAACTTGAAGGAGCTGGAGCAGTTTTGCATTGAGGAATGGGCAAATATCCCAGTTGCTAGATATGCCAAGCTTATAGAGACATACCCCAAGAGACTTGCAGCTGTAATTGCTGCAAAAGGTGGCTCAACAAAGTATTCACTTTGGGGGGGTGAATAGCTACAGTGGGGAAAAAAGTATTTAGTCAGCCACCAATTGTGCAAGTTCTCCCACTTAAAAAGATGAGAGAGGCCTGTAATTTTCATCATAGGTACACGTCAACTATGACAGACAAATTGAGATTTTTTTTCTCCAGAAAATCACTTTGTAGGATTTTTAATGAATTTATTTGCATATTATGGTGGAAAATAAGTATTTGGTCACCTACAAACAAGCAAGATTTCTGGCTCTCACAGACCTGTAACTTCTTCTTTAAGAGGCTCCTCTGTCCTCCACTCGTTACCTGTATTAATGGCACCTGTTTGAACTTGTTATCAGAATAAAAGACACCTGTCCACAACCTCAAACAGTCACACTCCAAACTCCACTATGGCCAAGACCAAAGAGCTGTCAAAGGACACCAGAAACAAAATTGTAGACCTGCACCAGGCTGTGAAGACTGAATCTGCAATAGGTAAGCAGCTTGGTTTGAAGAAATCAACTGTGGGAGCAATTATTAGGAAATGGAAGACATACAAGACCACTGATAATCTCCCTCGATCTGGAGCTCCACGCAAGATCTCACCCCGTGGGGTCAAAATGATTACAAGAACGGTGAGTAAAAATCCCAGAACCACACGGGGGGACCTAGTGAATGACCTGCAGAAAGCTGGGACCAAAGTAACAAAGCCTACCATCAGTAACACACTACGCCGCCAGGGACTCAAATCCTGCAGTGCCAGACGTGTCCCCCTGCTTAAGCCAGTACATGTCCAGGCCCGTCTGAAGTTTGCTAGAGTGCATTTTGATGATCCAGAAGAGGATTGGGAGAATGTCATATGGTCAGATGAAACCAAAATAGAACTTTTTGGTAAAAACTCAACTCGTCGTGTTTGGAGGACAAAGAATGCTGAGTTGCATCCAAAGAACACCATACCTACTGTGAAGCATGGGGGTGGAAACATCATGCTTTGGGGCTGTTTTTCTGCAAAGGGACCAGGACGACTGATCCGTGTAAAGGAAAGAATGAATGGGGCCATGTATCGTGAGATTTTGAGTGAAAACCTCCTTCCATCAGCAAGGGCATTGAAGATGAAACGTGGCTGGGTCTTTCAGCATGACAATGATCCCAAACACACCACCCGGGCAACGAAGGAGTGGCTTCGTAAGAAGCATTTCAAGGTCCTGGAGTGGCCTAGCCAGTCTCCAGATCTCAACCCCATAGAAAATCTTTGGAGGGAGTTGAAAGTCTGTGTTGCCCAGCGACAGCCCCAAAACATCACTGCTCTAGAGGAGATCTGCATGGAGGAATGGGCCAAAATACCAGCAACAGTGTGTGAAAACCTTGTGAAGACTTACAGAAAACGTTTGACCTGTGTCATTGCCAACAAAGGGTATATAACAAAGTATAGAGAAACTTTTGTTATTGACCAAATACTTATTTTCCACCATAATTTGCAAATAAATTCATTAAAAATCCTACAATGTGATTTTCTGGATTTTTTTTCTCATTTTGTCTGTCATAGTTGACGTGTACCTATGATGAAAATTACAGGCCTCTCTCATCTTTTTAAGTGGGAGAACTTGCACAATTGGTGGCTGACTAAATACTTTTTTCCCCACTGTATACACGCTCAAGTTTTCTGTTTTTTTGGTTTGTCTTTTTACACAGCGTTGTACGAGATCTTCCGTTTCTTGCCAATTTCTTGCATGGAATAGCCTTCATTTCTCAGAACAAGAATAGACTGACGAGTTTCAGAAGAAAGTTATTTGTTTCTGGCCATTTTGAGCCTGTAATCGAACCCACAATTGCTGATGCTCCAGATACTCAGCTAGTCTCAAGAAAGCCAGTTTTATTGCTGCTTTAATCAGCACAACAGTTTTTAGCTGTGCTAACATAATTGCAAAAGGGTTTTCTAATGATCAATTAGCCTTTTAAAATGATAAGCTTGGATTAGCAAACACAACGTGCCATTGGAACACAGGACTGATGGTTGCTGATAATGGGCCCCTGTATGCCTATGTAGATATTAAAAAAAAAATGACATTTTTAAGTGACCCCAAACATTTGAACGGTAGTGTACGTTTGGTCATGAAGTATACATTTTATGTGAGATATCTTTATGTTTAAAATGTATTTAAATAAGAGACTGCTGTAGAAATAAAAAGACCTGAGTTTCTTGTTACTGACGTCATATTGAGAGCAGTGGCGGCTCCTGAAAAAATTCTCAGGAGGGGCAATTTTTCTGATGATTTAGGTGACCTACACACATTTAAAAAAAGATATGTCCAGCAACAACATGAAGACAGGGGCAGCATATAAGTCAATACCAGAAGCATTTATTGACTGATCTGGGGAGATGGATTCCAGTTTCTGTGACAGATTATAAATAATCTCTGATGCCTTTGTTATATTAGCTTTTGGTTGAATGTACTGTCGTAGTAAATATATAATGTTATAGCTTGGTCTGACTAAAATCTTGTGCATGACCCATTTTGTGTTGGGCGTTTGTTTTCAATCAATGCTGTTCCTATCCTATAACAATGGACAAAAGAGTCCTATCTTGTCAGCCTTGTCAGCAGGTGGCCAAGGACAACACCCACGCCATAGGTCTCTCAGTTCTTCCAACTCACGAGTTCTTGCTCTGAGGACACACACACACACACACACACACACACACACACACACACACACACACATCATCACTGATAACACACACACACACACACATCATCACTGTTAAACACACACACACACACACACACAAAAATCCCCTCTCTTTAGGCTGAACATTTGAAGACAGAGAACCCGACTCAGAGCCAATGCAACAGTGGAGGGGACCTCGCCCAACTCATCAGGACCAATCAGAAGATCAGAACTACTAGATTCAACCTACATCATTTATTGTATAAAATGTCTGCACAATGTTTTCGGGGCTCTCTTCAGATAGCTCCCTAAGAGTTTGACGAACGGGTCCGTGCACGCGATTCCAGATATCTTTACCTCTGAATAAACTGCCTTTATTATACCATATCCACCCTGTCCAAAGTCTCTACTTGGTCTCAGTTCTCCAGTAAACTTGTGATTATCAACAGTACACAACGGTAACAAACAATTGGGGGAACTCACGGGGCAGATAGTAAGGTCGCAGTGACACAGAAAGCAGTTCAATGTCGGGGTACAGAGTCGCTCTCTTACCAGGATCGCGGTCCGCTCTGACCAGGGTGAAGCCGGCCGGCTCCACTTCTCTGTCCGGGACTCTGTCATCCAGCCAAGTCTCCCAGCTGTATTGGATTCCGCTGCCAGCAGCGTTTTCATTATTTAGTCCGTTCGTAGCGGGTATGTACACGATCAACAAGATCAGTCCAAAACCAACCACTGGAAATCCATGGTTGGCAGAATGTTTGTAAACTAAGTCTACAAATTAAAAACATAAAATAACGCCACACTGCATGTCGCAACAGAGACGCTGCTTGCCGCCATTTTCTTAGTTACGTTCATGGTTACGTCACGTATGACGAAAGCGCGTAAGTGCAAGCCCACAGACACCCATAGAGAATGTATTGAAAGCTTTGAAATTTGAAAAAAATAGATTTTACATGACAGGCTATGAGAGACTTCTGGGCGATTTTCAACTTGACTGAAATCGCCCCAAAAACGGGCGGGGCCATTTGAAGCACGACTTTAGCCTGATTTGACATTTAGTGGCAGTCAGATCAGATTACAACACTGATAACTACTGTTGCCGTGATATAATTGATTAGAAAAAAATCCCTTCCTTTTCCCGTTTGGCAGTGCGTCGCCCATATCGCCCTATTGAACAGGCCGTCCCTGATTGAGAGGCTGGATGGAAAGGGAAGTGTATCTCACAGGAGAAAGCATCCATGCGAGCGAAACAGTGCCCATCTGTCTCTGTATGTGTAGGCCATCTATCTCATGCTGTCTGGTCCAAAAGAGTATGACATTGTTGCCGGCCGTAGCATTGAATGCAAGGGAAGCCAGCGAGCATTTGGCCTAAACTGAGTGAGCTCAACTGTGACTGGTCCTGGCGCACCCAAAAAAAAGTGTTAAGGGAAGCCAGTTTGGATTTGGCGTCACTCCTATTAAATCGCATCGAGAGCATACGTCATTGGCAGAAACAACTTGAATTGTTGTATCTGGTTGTGTTGTTGTCCCTTTCCTAAATTAGCCATGGATGGAGATATGGATTTTGACTTGTGGTTTTATTAATTCTCTGTACTGGCCAATGATTATAATGGCGATTCTGATCCAACCATTAATTCATACATTGTGCCCCTGGCCTGAGAGGATGGAAGTTCAATATGTAGCTAGATGTAGAAGGCTAATGTTAACTAGCTAACGTTGCCCATGAAAGGAAGTTAGGCTAGCGAACAAGCATTTTAGCCAGGTAGCCTAGGACAATAAAAAATAAAAGCGTATACTGTATGACAGAGCCATAGACCGTTTCGTCAACATGAAATAGAGGAGGATGGCATTGACGTTTCTCCACAAGTAGAGTGAGACAACATGTTTTTTATACGTACACGGATATGCACGCACACACACACACAGAAATCAAAACCATGGACAGCCACATCATATTTAGCTTACATTGATTGGACTACATTGTTTTTGGTACCTTTTAGATGACGTTGAAGTTGAAATGGTGCTGGAATAGTGGAGGCAGCTCCTGTTTGCTTTGCGACTTGCGGTAACTCTCCGTGGTTCTAAATCAATAGTTGTTTAGTCATCCGAAAATGTTGGTAACATTAACTTGCTTGACCATGCTGTAGGTCATGTAATTGTTTGTTACATGCAATATGTTTGTGGACTCCACCGGATAGCGGTTGCTCTCCAGTTTTGTGATGAAACAAAGGTGTGATTGAATTTATTCTGCCACTGTGTCTTCTTATTGTCTCGGCCTTTAGGACTATATATCACGGTCGCAAGGCATATGAACTATCAGGCAAACAACGCAATTATCACAACACAAAGGTTGTAATATGGCTTTCCCAGTGATTTTACCCAAGCACCACTACTGGTGAGCAGAACCTGAGAACACACAGGATCGCAGATTTCTTCCCTATACAAATCGGAGAAGAACTCCACAGCCTGCTCCCGCATCTCCCCCACAACAGAAGTTACTTGCCCATCAGACAAACGTAAACAATGGATTTTCTTGGTTTCCCCGCTCTGTTTTTCCAACTCAAAAAATAAAGAGCTGGGAGCATCCATCTCCTCAACATGGAAAATCTAGCTCTTACAAGTGCTCCTTTTGCTTTAATCTGAAAAAAGAACATAGATCCCTGCATAATTCAGATTATCTTGCAGCCCCACCCTACCCTGCCCCACCAGCTCAGCCTCCCCTCACTTATGCTGCACTCAAGCTCCCCCAATACTCTCCTGGCCTCTGAAGAGGAAAAAGCTGTATACTGCTGACAGAAAACCAGAATCTGGGCTTTCCCTACATCCCAACACCCCCTTCTGCTGTCCCCACCTCTCCCAAAAGCCTTGGAAACTTGAACAAATAGTGGCATCTTGTAAGAGCTTTACATTTAATTTCCAATAAGACACCTGCCGGGGCCCTGGTGAAACAGAGAACTGAGCCATGGCAATATGATGGTCCGAAAATCCAAGTGGGAGAATGGAGGCCCTCAATAGCTTATTCTTGAATGTATACAGTAGATACGATCCAGATGAGCTGCACTCACCCTACCCCCAACCACCTAGTTAGTTCTCCATGTGTCCACTAGATCGAACTGATTAATTGAACACTCCTGCCGAACCCAAATGCGGTTCCTCACTGTTCCTGTCTTTAGTAAAGTCAATGTCGCAATTGCAATCCACCCCAACACAAGCACCTCGTCTAATGCTAAGTGTGTGAGATCCTGCCTTAGACACCCAAACAGGAGCTCCCTCTCCCGCCCTGTACAAGGTGCATACACATTTATGAAAGCAAAGACAAGGTCATTGAGTTTGGCTCTAACCACTAACAATCTACCCTTACACACCACCTTTGAAGAAGAATGTTGACACTCAGGCCTGGGATAAAAAGCACTGCTACCCCTGCACTAAGATTTGTGCTGAACAACGACATGGATAATATACTGGTTGGCTGGGTTTTCCGTGCATCGGCAAGACAGAACAGCTACCTCCGGGAAGACGAGGGGTGGTGGTCTGTGTCTATAATAATTAAAGAAGTCTCTAGGTTTTGCTCACCTGAGGTAGAGTACCTCATGATAAGCTGTAGACCACACTATTTACGAAGATAGTTTTCATCTATATTTTTCGTAGCTGTCTATTTACCACCATCAATCACGGCCGGTTGTGATACAGCCTGGAATCGAACCAGGGGGTCTGTAGTGACGCCTCAAGCACTGAGATGCAGTGCCTTAGACCACTGCGCCACTCGGGAGTTTATACCAGGCGGTGTCAGAGGAAGGCCCTAGTCATAGACTGTTCTCTCTGCTACCGCACGGCAAGCGGTACCGCCAAGTCTAGGTCCAAAAGGCTACTTAACAGCTTCTACCCTCAAGCTTTAAGACTGCTGAACAGGTAATCAAATGGCTACCCAGACTATTTGCATTGACCCCCCCCCCCCCCTTTTTTTTCTTTCGCTGCTGCTACTCGCTGTTTATTATCTATGCATAGTCACTTTACCCCTACCTAGATGTACATATTACCTCAATTACCTTGACTAACCTGAACCCCTGCACATCGGTAACGGTACCCCCTGTATATACAGTGGCTTGTGAAAGTATTCACCCCCTTGGGCATTTTTCCTATTTTGTTGCACAACTATTTGCACATGTACATAGCTGATAATATAACACTTGAAATGGCTATCTTTTTTAAACCTTTTTGAGTGCAATATTTACTGTTAAATTCTAATAGTTGTGTCTTCTCACTTTTGTTTATTATGCTAACACGTTTCCCATGCCAATAAAGTGCCTTTGAATTGAATTGAGTCTGTGCTCAGTGCTGGTGTGCGGCATGCTGAGGAGGGGTGTGACCGACTCTCCCACTTGAGGGGCTGCTGTGGAACTGCAGCAGGCAGGGCTGGGATTCCTGGCTAACACCACCCCCTCACAGCTCTCCCAAACACAAACACAAACAAACACACACACACACACGCACATCCACTGCAATGCAGGAAGGAGCTTCCCTCGGCCCTGCGTGGGAGAGACACCAATCACTGCCTGGCTCTCACCGAGTGAGCTGTGAGGGCGGGTTGTTCAGGGAGGGGATCCCTCATTTCTCTCCATCTGCCTCTCTCTCTTTGTCTACGACTCAATCCAGACTGTTGTGTTTGTGGCTTCACAGTGCAGTTAAAGGATTGGTTCACTATTATAGAATGAAATATCTATTGTTGATGTAAATGTCATGTTATAAAAGGGTCCAGACACTTTTTTAGTGATTTCACTTGGTTTTGAGAAACTTATCCCACCCGCAATAGACTTCCTCATTGCTCATTCTGCAGTATGGGGGCTCTGGAGAAACATGAACAAAGGCTCCAAAAACACCCAAACACGTCCTTTTAGAAACTCTCAGCAAAGTGATGCAGGTCTTTAGATGTTGTACACATTAAATTGTATAATTCTGAACTTTATCCGCAACATTATATTCCATTATGTGTGACTCAAGCGTTTTCCCCTACCAGCTGTGCGGCGCAGGCTACATGGAGAAGCAGCACAGCTGGTAAGTTCCTCAAAACCAAATGAAATCGCAAAAAAAATTGTCTGGACCCTTCTATAACATGCCATTACAAATATACAGATTAGGTTAAAAAAATTGTGAACCACTCGTTTAGTGAGTGAGACCTCCCCCTCTTTGTCTTGGTAATCCATTCCAACCTTTGCCTAATCAGCAGTAGGCCTATTTATTTCCAGGGTACACATGGGTAAGAAGAATGGAAATGGGCCTCTTTAATTGGCTAGATAACAGATGGTGGGTCATGTGGTTACAAAAATCACCACACGCTCCTTTCAGCTTTTTTTCCTATGACTGTTTGATGATGTCAGTGCATTAGGAACAAGCACTGATTAAAATGAATGACGCCCATTTGATTTCCCAATTGTCTTTCTGCAGGGGAAACTGGGTTGCATGTTGTTCCAAGATAGTGTCAGAAATATGATTGCTTCATGGTGTAACCATAGAGATCTGATGTTAGCGCACACCACTGATAGTATTGCCAATATAGACTTAATATAACTTATTATTATTACTTCTTTTTTTTCCAGCAAATTCATTCTTTTTAAAGCTTATTTTGTTTGTGAAGTTTTCATTCTTAAAGTAGATGAAACAAAGACTACTTTTTTCTACAAGTGTCTCTCCAAAAAGCTTCACCCACAGCTGGGAGGCAGACTGCTGTCAGCATATGAGTGCTCCTGGCTCTGACCTGTAGCTAAAACTGTATATGTGCTCCCATGCTTGTCCGATAAGTGTGTGTGTGTTTGTGTGTGTGTGCCTGCAGGGAGTTTGCCAAGGAGCGTGAGCGTGTGGAGAAGAGGCAGGAGTTTCTAAAGCTTCGCAGGCAGCAGCAGATCGAGAGAGAGCTGACTGGATACCTGGAGTGGATATGCAAGGCAGGTCAGACTGCCCTCTACTCCCTCTCCTTTTTTCTTTTAATACTTAATACCCCTTTACTTTAATACTTAGAGTTTACTTCAATACTGCTCAAGGTTTAGTTACAGGCAAACATGATTTTATACTATATGCAGTAATCTGCCACTCATTCCCTTTTATTTGGGCTCCCGAGTGGTGCAGCGGTCTAAGGCACTGCATCTCAGTGCTTGAGGCGTCACTACAGACCCCCTGGTTCGATTCCAGGCTGTATCACAATCCGGCCGTGATTGGGAGTCCCATAGGGCGGTGCACAATTGGCCCAGCGTCGTCCGGGTTTGGCCGGTGTAGGCCGTCATTGTAAATAAGAATTTGTTCTTAACTGACTTGCCTAGTTAAATAAAGGTAAAATAAATTAAAAACAAATTATATATATGTATATATACAGTACCAGTCAAAAGTTTGGACGCACCTACTCATTCAAGGGTTTTTCTTTATTTTTACTATGTTTTACATTGTAGAATAATTGTGAAGACATCAAAACATTGAAATAACACATATGGAATCATGTAGTAACCAAAAAAGTGTTAAACAAATCAAAATATATTTTATATTTGAGATTATTTAAATAGCCACCATTTGCTTTGATGACAGCTTTGCACACTCTTGGCATTCTCTCAACCAGCTTCACCTGGAATGGTTTTCCAACAGTCTTCAAGGAGTTCCCACATATGCTGTGCACTTGTTGGCTGCTTTTCCTTCACTCTGCCGTCTGACTCATCCCAAACCATCTCAATTGGTTTGAGGTCGGGTGATTGTGGAGGCCAGGTCATCTGATGCAGCACTCCATCACTCTCCTTCTTGGTCAAATAGCTCTTAGACAGCCTGGAGGTGTGTTGGGTCATTGTCCAGTGGAAAAACAAATGATAGTCCCACTAAGCCCAAACCAGATGGGATGGCGTATCGCTGCAGAATGCTGTGGTAGCAATGCTGGTTAAGTGTGCCTTGAATTCTAAATAAATCATAGACAGTGTCACCAGCAAAGCACCCCCACACCATAACACCACCTCCTCCATGCTTTTGGTGGGAACTACACATGCGGAGATCATCCGTTCACCCACACCGCATCTCACAAAGACACGGTGGTTTGAACCAAAAATCTCAGATTTGCACTCCAGACCAAAGGACTATTGCTTGTGTTTCTTGGCCCAAGCAAGTCTCTTCTTCTTATTGGTGTCCTTTAGTAGTAGTTTCTTTGCAGCAATCCGACCATGAAGGCCTGATTTACACAGTCCCCTCTGAACAGTTGATGTTGAGATGTGTCTGTTACTTGAACTCTTTGAAGCGTTTATTTGGGCTGCAATTTCTGAGGCTGGTAGCTCTAATGAACTTATCCTCTGCAGCAGAGGTAACTCTGGGCCTTCCATTCCAGTGGCGGTCCTCATGAGAGCCAGTTTCATCAAAGCGCTTGATGGTTTTTGCGACTGCACTTGAAGAAACTTTCAAAGTTCTTGAAATTTTCCGTATTGACTGACCTTCATGTCTTAAAGTAATGATGGACTGTCGTTTCTTTTTGCTTATTGAAGCTGTTCTTGCCATAATATGGACTTGGTCTTTTACCATATAGGGCTATCTTCTGTATACCCCCCCTACCTTGTCACAACACAACTGATTGGCTCAAACACATTAAGAAGGAAATAAATTCCACAAATTAACTTTTAAGAAGGCACACCTGTTAATTGAAATGCATTCCAGGTGACTACCTCATGATGCTGGTTGAGAGAATGCCAAGAGTGTGCAAAGCTGTCATCAAGGCAAAGGGTGGCTATTTGAAGAATCAAATCTAAAATATATTTTGATTTGTTTAACCATTTTTTGGTTACTACATGATTCCATATGTGTTATTTCATAGTTTTGATGTATGTCTTCACTATTATTCTATGATGTAAAAAATTGTAAAAATAAAGAAAAACCCTTGAATGAGTAGGTGCGTCCCAACTTTTGACTGGTAGTATATATATATATATATATATATATATATATATATATATATATATATATATATGTTACATTGTGCTGACACAGCATAAGTCTTAGGGCTTTATGATATGAAATATTAAGTATGCTGATGGTTTGGAATCTGTGTGTGTGTGTGTGTGTGTGTGTGTGGTGTGTGTTTGTGTGTGCAGTGGCGGAAAAAGTACACAATTGTCATACTTGAGTAAAAATATAGATACCTTCATAGAAAGTTACTCAAGTAAAAGGAAAAGTCACCCATTAAAATACTACTTGAGTAAAAGTCTAAAAGTATTTCATTCTAAATATTCTTAAGTATCAAATGTAAATGTAATTGCAAAAATATACTTAAGTATCAAAAGTACAAGTATAAATATTTTCAAATTCCTTATATTAAGCAAAGCAGATGGCACCATTTTCTTGTTTTAAACATTTACGGATAGCCAGGGGCACACACCAACACTCATACATTATTTTCAAAAGATACATTTGTGTTTAGTGTTCTCTTGATAAGTGCGTAAATTTGACAATTTTCCTGTCCCGCTAAGCATTAAAAATGTAATGAGAACTTTTGGGTGTCAGGGAAAATGTATTGAGTAAAAAGTACAATATTTTTTTTAGGAATGTAGTGAAGTAAAAGTAAAACTTGTCAAAAATAGAAATAGTAAAGTAAAGTAAAGATACCCAAAAACACTACTTGTAGTAATTAAGTATTTTTACTTAAGTACTTTACACCACTGTGTTTGTGTACTGTATGTGTTCATGATATGGTGTGTGGCTGACACCTGTGTATTTGTTTCAGAGGAAGTGATGCTGGCGGAGGAGGACAAGCACGCTGAAGAGAAGTCCCCTCTGGATGGAGCGTGGTACAAAAGAAAACACAACAACCCAGGTGATGAGTATACCAGGGCCCCGAGTTAGTCAAGTCAGACCACCTGATCTGATCAGGGAAAACTCAGTGCCTTGGTGATAAGCTTTGTCTGAGTGTCGTCTCATTTTACATTACATTTTTAGTCATTTAGCAGACGCTCTTATCCAGAGCGACTTACAGTTAGTGTATAATTTTTTTTCTTTTACACTGCCCCCCTGTGGGAATCAAACCCACAACCCTGGCGTTGCAAACACCATGGTCTACCAACTGAGCTACATCCCTGCCGGCCATTCCCTCCCCAATTGTGCACCGCCCCATGGGTCTCCCGGTCACAGCCAGCTACAACAGAGCCTGGATTCGAACCAGGATCTCTAGTGGCACAGCTAGCCTTAGACCACTGCGCCACTCAGGAGGTCTCCCTGTGTCTGCCCAGGACTGCTTACCCAGGCTCCTCTCTGGCTGTGGCTGTAGATGTGTCAGGCTTTGGGCTGATGCCACCCACCCTCTCTGTAATATATATTGTGCTGCTGCTGCTATCATCAAGTGTGAACTCACAGTAATTATGGGTGTTGGGGCCACATGTAAATTGTATTACAACAGGAGAGAAGTGCACAGTGCCACAGTTCAGAGAGAGCCTGGCTGGGAGAGTGTGTGTGAGGGGGCTGTGTTGTCAGTCGAGTTTGAATGGTCTGTTGATCTAACAACACCTGAGAGGCCTCCCCTGAGATGCTTGTAGGAACAGTGTTTCACAAGCTATCATAAATGTGAAGGGTTCAAGTTGTGTGCTGCTTTTTTAAAAGGAAGTTAGTTGCCTGATGGAAGTCCTGTATTAATGCCCCGAGAGCTGATGTCATATCCATCTAACACACATACTGTATACATTATCTCCCTGGAACAGATGACATCTGGTCTGGTACTAACCCTACAGTATTGTTCTAATGTGTGTTCAGTGTTGAAAAGAGCCAAGAAGAGCAAGAATGACCTGATCAATGCTGAGGAAGGCGAGGACCACTTCACTGACATCTCATCTGTTGGTAAGGCCAACGCCCGTGACTCTGACCTCTTAATCAACTTGTCAGCTTTCACACTGCTCACTGCTGTATCCTGTTCTACCCAATGATTTATATACACTAGATGACTGATAGGGGGCGCTGTGTTGAAGCCACTGTGCCTCCATCTTGGCACCCCCACCATTGTAAAAATATTTTGGAAGCTATAGAAATGCATTTATTAATCGAGAGCTTGAGACTATAAGGTTCTACCTGCAAAAAGATAATTCTGAAATAATTGGCTTTAAAGGTCCACATTTTTATCTTATATTCTTTTGAATTTAGCAACATGGATTGGGGTATTTAGAGTACTATATACAGTTGAAGTCGGAAGTTTACATACACTTAGGTTGGAGTCATTAAAACTTGTTTTTCAACCACTCCACAAATGTCTTGTTAACAAACTATAGTGTTGGCAAGTCGGTTAGGACATCTACTTTGTGCATGACAGAAGTAATTTTTCCAACAATTGTTTACAGACATATTATTTCACTTATAATTCACTGTATCACAATTCCAGTGGGTCAGAAGTTTACATACGCTAAGCTGACTGTGCCTTTAAACAGCTTGGAAAATTCCAGAAAATGATGTCATGGCTTTAGAAACTTCTGATAGGCTAATTGACATCATTTGAGTCAATTGGAGGTGTACCTGTGGATGTATTTCAAGGCCTACCTTCAAACTCAGTGCCTCTTTGCTTGACATCATGGGAAAATCAAAAGAAATCAGCCAAGACCTCAGAAAACAATTGTAGACCTCCACAAGTCTGGTTCATCCTTGGGAGCAATTTCCAAACGCCTGAAGGTACCACGTTCATCTGTACAAACAATAGTACGCAAGTATAAACACCATGGGACCACGCAGCCGTCATACCGCTCAGGAAGGAGACACGTTCTGTCTCCTAGAGATGAATGTACTTTGGTGCGAAAAGTGCAAATCAATCCCAGAACAACAGCAAAGGACCTTGTGAAGATGCTGGAGGAAACAGGTACAAAAGTATCTATATCCACAGTAAAACAAGTCCTATATCGACATAACCTGAAAGGCCGCTCAGCAAGGAAGAAGCCACTGCTCCAGACTACGGTTAAGAATGACTAATGACAGAAGCATCGCAATAGCCTCTTATTCAAAAAAGTATAAAGTAATAATAAAATAATCTACAACTGTTCCCTGCTTTTTGTTAGCTACTATCTGTTTGAACTCCTCAGTCCCGCTGCATAAGTGATTATTAATACTCCTCAATTAGATCTGCATCCCTGCACAGTAATTAAAGGGGAGTATGTGGTTTGGCTCAGTATTAGAATCCCATACACAGTAATTAAAGGGGAGTATGTGGTTTGGCTCAGTATTAGAATCCCATACAAGAAATGGATGACAGGGAGAAGGAGATGGAGAGGGAGATGGAGGGAGAAAAGGAAAAAGTCAAGCCTGATTTGGTGCTCAGTTTATGAGACTTCACACCCGAGTTAAATTTGGAGATGAAAATAGCCCAGGAAATGATGATTCTCCCTCTCCTCCTGGGCCACTAACGAGATGCTAATAGAACCATTTTTCACTTTAATTTTTTTGGTCCAGCCTAAAATGTTGGTTTAATTTAAGTTACAGACGGTTTATTATGGGCTGGGAGGTGGAGGTGGTGGTGGAGGTAGAGGAGAAGGGAGGAGGGCAGTGCACAGAGTTCTCTATGGATGCCAAGAACTAGCCAGGACACTGAGAAGATACTGTCCATCTGAACAATATGATGCAGCATTATTAAAGAGTAATGTAAAGGCAATTCTGCTAACGGTCATATTACAAATGTCCTCTACTTTACATACAGGTTCCTGTATTTGGCATGCTATGTTGTGGTTTGATTGAGCCATAGTGCACATTTTGGGGTTTATTAGCTGTGATTTTTAATCTTTCCTCTCATCGAGTCTAATGATGTTTCGAGGCGGTCCCCACCAAGTGAAAACCTTCAGGTCATGAAGTTACATCAAAGTGATTTTAATGAGAAATACAGTATTGATGACTGTGACTTTATCTCCAGTGTGTGTGCTGTTCCCCCCACTGCTCCTCCAGGGTCTCCGTTCGCCCGGGCCAGCCTGAAGAGCAGCAAGAACGACAGTGCCTCCTACTTCCGGAGGAAAGAGAAGCGGCTCCGCTTCACCATCAGACGCCTGGTCAAGGCTCAGAGCTTCTACTGGACAGTGCTGTGTCTAGTGGGCCTCAACACACTGTGTGTGGCCATTGTCCATTATGACCAGCCTGAGTGGCTCACATATGCACTGTGTAAGTCCTGTCCAACGCCCGGCCTGCATGGGAGGGAATACTATACCATTCGTTTTCCTACCATCACCAACAGAACGTATCATTCTATTTATTTGCTGTTTGTACAATAAAACCATCTACAGTGTATTAGTTGTATTGAATCAGTGCCTTCACATCAGACATCAGGGCAGTCATATTTGACTCAGTTAATTGATCTGTGTGTTTTACCTCTCCCTTGCAGATTTGGCAGAGTTTGTATTCCTGGGCTTGTTTCTGACTGAGATGTCCATGAAAATATATGGACTAGGACCCATGAGCTACTTCCATTCCTCTTTCAACTGTTTTGATTTTGGAGTAAGTGAGACTGCGATTCAATCAAACCCGCACTTCTGAAATGTTTTATTGTAGAGAATTACATTACATTGCATTGCTTTAGAGAGAACACACATTTTAAGTAATTCAATGTACTCTCCTCCTAGGTGATTATAGGCAGTATTTTTGAGGTGATCTGGGCAGTTGTGAAACCTGGGGCCTCCTTTGGCATCAGCGTCCTGAGAGCTCTCCGTCTGCTTAGGATTTTCAAAGTCACTAAGTGAGTGATATTTACACCCTGATCCAAAACAGGACATGACTACCTATACATGACACGATGGTATAACACTATCACATCCTCATTCCTCATCTTCATCCTCCTGCCTTAGGTACTGGAACTCTCTGAGGAACCTGGTGGTCTCTCTACTCAACTCCATGAAGTCCATCATCAGCCTGCTCTTCCTCCTCTTCCTCTTCATTGTGGTGTTCGCCCTACTGGGCATGCAGCTCTTTGGGGGACTGTGAGTCAACCCCCATTGCCTCTCCAGTACACACACTGTACTGTATTATTCATGGGTCCAGATTACCCATGGAGATACTCAACATTAGCCAGTTCCATTGTTGTTAGCATTACCATTTAGCTTGTGATATAATATAGATGTACGTTGTTTTTAAGGAAAGGAGAGGTTTTCATTCCTCCACTCTATGAATGATTGATCCCACTCAGAAACAGAGTAGATGGTCTCTGTGTTGTTCAACAGAGTAGATGGTCTCTGTGTTGTTCAACAGAGTATATGGTCTCTGTGTTGCTCAACAGAGTAGATGGTCTATGTGTTGTTGGTCTCTGTGTTGTTAAATGCAAAAACACTCCAGTCATGTGATCTAAATGCACAAGCTGCAGGCAGAGAGGACATTATAAACAAATTCCTCCACTATGAATTATTGATCCAACTCAGAAACAGAGTAGATGGTCTGTGTTGTTCAACAGAGTAGATGGTCTCTGTGTTGTTCAACATAGTAGATGGTGTCTGTGTTGTTCAACAGAGTAGATGGTCTCTGTGTTGCTCAACAGAGTAGATGGTCTCTGTGTTGTTGGTCTCTGTGTTGTTAATAATCCAGTTAAATGCAAAAACACTCCAGTCGTGTGATCTAAATGCACAAGGTGCAGGCAGAGAGGACATTCTAAACAAATAGATGCATGCAGTTGATCCAGAGAGAAATGACACTTGGCAGGCCTTGACATGTCAGCCTGGGAGTATGAACTACAGTAGAATCACTCCCTGACATAATGGAAGCAGGATCTCTGTGTTGTTCAGGCTCTTCTAGTGTAGTGTTCAGTCAGGATGTGTGTTCAGGCCCTTCCGGTGCAGTGCTCAGTCAGACTGTGTGTTGTTCAGGCCCTTTCAGTGCAGTGTTCAATCAAAGATAGATTAAGGGCTAGTGGTTGTGAAGCTGCTTCACCCAGCCATATCCAGCCAAAGCCTGCCCACTTCAAGCTGTCCAGGAAATGTATGCTAGTCAAATCCACTTGAGCTGAGGTGTCCCATCCAGGTGCATGGATCATTATACAGTATGCACTCTTTGAATATAATTTATATTCAACGTCATGCCTGTCCTAGTCAAAATAAAATAAACACATTTAGTGGGATACATACAATGTTAGATGTACACTATACGGTAAGTCACTTGTTTTATATGTTGTATTTAGTATTTATCCATTGTATTTTGTATTTTATGATGATTCATTTGGACCTCACAGTAGAGTGGATTAAACAGGGTTTTATGCAGACCTGCATTGTCTTTTCTCTAGTTGGGAAACTAATGAGAGCTGTACTAATGAATGTCCGTCTACGCACCAAGGATTTCAGCAAGCAGAGAGAGGACACACTTCATTTGTTTTCTGCATAGTTCTCATTGTTGGAAGGTGTAATGAGGTCCCTGTAGATTCTCACAGAGCAATACAGAATATCAAGATTAGCAAAAGTTGTTGTGAAATCAGCCTTGACGGAGAGGTTTACGGGAGAAAACCAAGCTGTTAGAGCTCTGACAGTAGCAAGATGTACTATGCCTATTATGCTGGAGCAAGACAATAATAAACTATGACTAAGTGGGAGTCTTCTCATCTCCTCAATTTCCATGGTCACAAAAGTGATGAGGGATTATACAATCTAGAGTGTGAACCTGTGTGCTAGCAAGGCATAGCTGAACGTTAACAACCTCTCTAATCTGTGTTTCTTCCTGCAGGTTTAATTTTGACGAGGAGACGCCAACAACAAACTTTGACACCTTTCCAGCAGCCATTCTCACAGTTTTCCAGGTGAAGTTTACAAAATGCTGAATTAAGTTGTGTTTTGTCTTCCTTTTGAAAATAATTTCATGTTATAACTACTGTAATACCATTAGCGAAATCCATGTAACGATGTGTTTGTGTGTCTCCCAGATTCTGACAGGAGAGGACTGGAATGCAGTGATGTATCATGGGATAGAGTCTCAGGGGGGCGTGCCGGGGGGAATGTTCTCCTCCATCTACTTCATCGTTCTCACCCTGTTTGGAAACTGTATCCTCTCTGGATGATCGACCTGCATTGATTAACCTTTACTACTGTCAAGCATCATGACTTCAGTGCCCCGTGATAGTAACATGATTTAGCGTTGATTTGTAAGCTATAAGAATATATATAGCGACATACTGTATAAGATCCAATGTAAATATTGATTGACTGATTGACTGTTTGAACTTTCCTGACCCCTCACTGATCAGACACTCTCCTCAATGTCTTCTTGGCCATTGCTGTTGACAACCTTGCAAACGCACAGGAGCTCACTAAGGTACAGTACATAGTACAGTCGGGCTTCCAGCCTCTGTATTCTCTGACTGGAACCTCCCCTCCCTGGAGTCCCTGAGAACCCTGGGTAGAGAGACAGAGACGTGTTCCCCTGATGATCCATCATGAAAGTCAGCTGTCTAATCAAATGCCACATGGAATTTCATCCCCGTATTTATGTTTGTTGAATTAGACAGTGAATATTCTTATTAGGATATATAGTGCCTTGCTTTATTGGTTCCTTAACCCTGTCGTCTGGGGCTATTCTGGGATGACTGATGTTTGTCCTGGTCAATAACTCAAGGCAATGAACCTCCCAACTGGTTGTAGGATTTGCGACCATTCATAATAATACACCTATGGGGAAGAGGCTTAAATCTTTGCAGCCACTCCAGAGAGAGGTATTGGCCTTGATTTTTTGGGCTTGTGGCAGGGCTTATCATCATGTAGCCATTGATGGCCCACCTACCCACCCCTGGGTGGTCTCCGTTCCTCTCTGTGTTTGTGCTCATCAGGATGAGGAGGAGCAGGAGGTGGCCATCACCAAGAAGATGGCCCTCCAGAAGGCCAAGGAGGTCAAGGAGGTCAGCCCCATGTCGGCAGCGAGCATCTCCATCACAGCGTAAGTCATGATCAGGCGTTTGATTCAGTTTCCCCCTTGCTACCCCCCTGCCCTCCCTCCCTCATACCCCCTCCCACAGATCAAACCTCCCTCACATCCCTTCCCACAGCCCTACCCCCCAGACACACCACACTGTCTCCCCCTCCTGAGAGATGCTATTTTACATTGAAGTATGTCTACATGGGATTGTATCTGTTGTTTGTGGCTCTATGTTGTATTATTCTGTCTGGACTACTAGTTTTCTGTTGATTGTGCTCTTCTGAGGAGTTACACATGATTTAACCCCTCTGTACCCAATGTCTGGTGTTTTGATAGATCATGTGTTCTCTCTTTGAGTCACTGAAGGGCTCAATGTTGTAAATGTGTGAGAAGCAGTTGATAAAAGGCTTAATGCCTGCTAAGACCTTGACTAGGGTCAGAGACACCTTAATACTCTGTCTCACATCCCCCACATAGGCTACACAGTATCCTGTACACAGGCCAACATGGAGCGGAGAGGGCAGTGCCAGCAAGGTAATTTCCTCAACAATGAGCACAGATTGTGCATGCAACGCTGTACATTCAGAAAACATGGTTCTGGTAACAATGTGACCTCTGGTGTATACCTTTGTTGGACCCCTTACCACTAATCTCTTTCGAGTGACAGGCACTTAACATAAAATGTAATTTGAGCTAGCTAAATAGATAGTCCACATGAGATTTGGAGCATATCAGTCATTGTATGGGCACTGGATCCTTGTATTGCCATTCACCTGTATGTACTGTATAACAACTGTAATTAGTGTATTCATAGTCGATGGTAGCAGGATATGTTATTCTGTCATTGTTTTAAATGTTTTGTCTTAAATGTTTCAAAGCACTGTTTTATCTTGTTATTTAAAAATTGTAACGTAGCCATTGGTTTGTAGAATCTTCTTATTAATATAGGCTTTGAGAATTTTTTCCTCCACATTTCCTCAAAGGAAATGTAATTTATAATTGGCACCTATAAATTGGTCTCTGCAATGCAAACTATTTTCATTATTTGTCTTGGAGGTTGAAAGTCTCAAAGCTGCTACTCTCATTCCTTTGTTTACTCATTCTGTTGGTCTTAAACTGAGACTCCCATTGAGTTGACGTGTAGTGGGAGAGTCAAGGACAGACAGACGGATGGATGGACAGAGGGTGCCCTGTCCTCCTTCTGACCCTGACCTCTCCCCCTCTTTTGTTCTCCCTCCCCCATCTTTTGTTTTTTGCATGTGCAGTTTTGTAAAGCAAAGTCAAGGTGCACTCTCTAGCAGCTCGTCCATCTGCAGCGTTAATTCACTGTGAGTGTTTACTCTCCGTTCCACTTTACTCCATCACCCTCCTCCTCATCCCTAGCCTGGGTCTTTACTCCATCACCCTCCTCCTCATCCCTAGCCTGGGTCCTATACTGTATGTACAGTAGCCAAATCTTCTGCACCACCAGGCGCCCTCACCTCCCCTCCCTCCGTCTCCCCTTTGACTCCCAACCGTTTCTCCTGAGCATTGAGTCATACCATTGTGAGTTTTCCACTGTGTTGAATTGTAGCAGATTCATGTGGCAGCCTTTTTTCAGTAACAGGTATTATGAGATTGGTATGCTCATTCTGTATGTACATAATGTTATGCACCTCTTCATATTCGTTGTAATTGATACTGTACATCTGCACTTGTTGTAGTGACTGAACTCTCCTCAGGACCTCCCTCTCATATTTTTACCTCTTCATCTCCGACTGAGATTATCTCCCTCTCTCACTTCGCTATACTGTGTCAGTGTGTACTCAGAGGTAGTCTGAGCAGACACAGTATCCTGGGGCGGTGTTGTGCTGATGCGCTGGCTCGGCTGGGTTGGGTTGGGCTGGGCTGGGCTGGGTTGGGCTGGGCTGGGTCGGGCTGGGGTTGGGCTGGGTTGAGCTGGGTTGGGCTGGGTTGGGCTGGGTTGGGCTGGCTGGCTGGGCTGGGTTGGGCTGGGTTGAGCTGGGTTGGGCTGGGTTGGGCTGGGTTGGGCTGGCTGGCTGGGCTGGGTTGAGCTGGGTTGGGCTGGGTTGGGCTGGGTTGGGCTGGCTGGCTGGGCTGGGTTGGGCTGGGTTGAGCTGGGTTGAGTTGGGTTGAGCTGGGTTGAGCTGGGTTGGGTTGGGCTGGGTTGAGCTGGGTTGGGTTGGGTTGGGCTGGGCTGGCAGGCTCGTGCTGTGTCGAGCAGACTGAGAGACGCTCTTCCTCTCTGTCCTAACGACCCACAGCAAAGCCACTAGAGAGTGTCGCTGGCACTCAGTGAGTCAGAAGTTCTAGCTGAGCAGCTCTGTAAAGGCCACCATGTACCTTACGACCGGATGCCACAGCCAGGCAGATGGAGAGGCAAAACACGAGCGCACACACACACCCTGCCTATAACGTCAGACACCTAAAATCACTCAAAGACCCTTTGTTTGGCTGAAGTGCCATGTCCCTCTTTTATATTAGGGACTTGTTTTTCTCATTACTAGACAGTAAGGATAATGTAACTTGGGGGTAGGATTGTTTAAGATAAAATGAAGTACTAAGTCTACTTACTGCAGTGCAATACCAACGTCTGGGTGTCGTTCCTTTGTCTTGTTTATTTTCAGTTCTACTCTCAGTGAAGTAAGTTATTTTGTCTCCCCATGTTTCTCCTCTGTCAGTCTTTCTAAGCTCTTGTTTCCCCCTGTGTCTTTGTTTCCAATGTCTCCTAGCCTGTTTATGTCACTTTTAGGGAGCCTCTTAGTCTGTCCCTTGTTTGTTTCAATGTGCTCCTTCATGTGTTGTAGGAGTTATGTCTGCTCCCCAGTCCATCACTACTTGAGGTAAACTAACTTACTGTACGGTAGCCATGACAATCTATTTGTGTAACATAACATAACTTCCTGGTGATGACCATCATCATCATGTTTACATTATTGAAGCAGGATGGAATAAACATCTTGTCCTGCTTCTTTACTTGGCCCTACATTAGCTTGATCATTTCCTCCTTATAGTGTACCATACACTATACTGTAAATTCACTCAAATAATCCAGTGGCACCTCTCCATTCACCCCTAACCAGATACCTCAGTGTAGAGCTATACATGTGTAATGTAAGTAGTGGAGGGCAGATTGGAGCTGGGGTTGAACATTACCACAGTGCTAGCATGAGTAGATATGATAGTCGTTTTCATGCCGTTGTACTGTATGAAAGTTAATTGTGACTTCTACACAGTAAAGGAAGTCATGTTGGATGTATCCATATACGTGTGTTCTATATGGCATAGGTAGACTACTGATTTACAATGCATGTGTTCAACCATTTCAAAGACGTTGACAGGGCAAGTCAACTGAAGCATGTCATAGCATGGTCTTGGTCTACCATGCTTGGCCTGTCCATAAAGTCTCTCTTTTTACGTGTGGTAATGGAGAGGGACTGGACTGTTTCGCTGTGAAGAAACCTCCATTGCACTTCCATACTGTATGCCATTCAGCATGCAGGGGTTTATGCCTTATGATATGTAATGTATTCCAGAATGCTTCTCTTCAAATACATTAAATACATATCGCTCACGCAGTAAAGGACATGTTCAATGTACCCTAATAAAGGTGAACTGCCCTGTCTGTCCACCTGCAGTAAGGAGCAGCAGAAGTCTCTGAAGATGATGTCAGTGTGGGAGCAGAGAACCACTCAGCTGAGGAGACACAACCTGCGGGCCAGCAGTGAGGCCCTGTACAGCGAGCTGGACCCTGAGGAGAGGCTTCGTATGTCCTCCGCCCTGCACATCCGCCCTGACATGAAGACCCACCTGGACCGGCCCCTGGTGGTGGAGCCCCATGACGGCCCCGGCCCCATGGGCCAACACAAGCCCCGGACCCCTGAGGAGACAGATACCCCTGGGGACCCGGCCGGCCCCCAGCCACGCAGGCACCACCGCCACCGGGACAGGGAGAGACCCATCGACGAGGCCAATGAGAATGGAGATCCAAGCAAAGAGGGTAGGCACCATGTCCACCACAGTCGCAGCAAGGACCCAGACGGCACCCGGGGCAAGGAGGGGAAGAGTGAGCGGTCGCGCAGCCAAGAGGGGGGCAGGAGGCACCACCACCAGACCTTAGTGGACGAGGCAGGAGGAGGGGGAACGGGGACGGGGGAGAGAGAGCATCGCCACCACCACTCCCACAGACAGGCCAGAGAGGGTAACGGCACTGTCAACAGCGGAGGCAAGGGGGAGCGCAGGTCACGCCACAAAGATGGCCGCTCGGGAGAGAGGTGCTCCAGGGGAGAGAACGGGGCCAATGGGGAGAGGAGGAGACACAAGACCCACAGCTCCAGGGGCCAGTCCACACTGGAGGGAGAGGAGCACAGTGAGAGGGAGAGGGGGAAGGGCCACAGGTAAGACTGGCTCTGTTCTTGGATGTCTTTGTTACTTCTCAGATGACTTCTACATGACTGCAAATCTATAGGATACATCATTTTGCACTGATGAAAGCATATCATACGAGTAGGTACCAGAGATCAATGACTTGTGCTCTATGGTAATTTGATCTGTTTCCCAGGGACAGATATGTGGAGTCTGAGGGAGACTCCCTAGCCATCAGCCCCCAGCAGGACCCTGGAGATCAGAGGTGGGGCACAGAGGGACCTGAAGACTCAGACAATCAGAGGAACGTCAGACGGACTGGACAGACGGCCGTCAACATCCCCCCTGTCACTATCACCCCCCCTCCCGGGGAGACCACCCTTATCCCCAGTCAGTACCAACCTTCACACTAACCCTTATCCCCAGTCAGTACCAACATTAACACTAACCCTTATCCCCAGTCAGTACCAACATTAACACTTATCTCCAGTCAGTACCAACATTAACCCTAACCCTTATCCCCAATCAGTACCAACATTAACACTAACCCCTATTCCCAGTCAGTACCAACCTCAACACAACCCCCTATCCCCAGTCAGTACCAACCTTAGCACTAACCCTTATCCCAAGTCAGTACCAACCTTAACACTAACCCTTATCCCCAGTCAGTACCAATCTTAACACTAACCCTTATCCCCAGTCAGTACCAACCTTAGCACTAACCCTTATCCCCAGTCAGTACCAACCTTAACACTAACCCTTATCCCCAGTCAGTACCAACCTTAACACTAACCCTTATCCCTAGTCAGTACCAACCTTAACACTAACCCTTAACCCCAGTCAGTACCAACCTTCACACTAACCCTTATCCCCAGTCAGTACCAACATTAACACTAACCCTTATCCCCAGTCAGTACCAACATTAACACTTATCTCCAGTCAGTACCAACATTAACCCTAACCCTTATCCCCAATCAGTACCAACATTAACACTAACCCCTATTCCCAGTCAGTACCAACCTCAACACAACCCCTTATCCCCAGTCAGTACCAACCTTAACACTAACCCTTATCCCTAGTCAGTACCAACCTTA
>NW_028156623.1:0-10000 GCF_964263955.1 Coregonus lavaretus
AGAGAGAGAGAGAGAGAGAGAGAGAGAGAGAGAGAGAGAGAGAGAGAGAGAGAGAGAGAGAGAGAACACACAAAGGTTTAGTACACACATCACAGATCAGCAACACACCCCTCACACTGTAAAACCGGATAAGTTCTGGCTACATTTTGAGGAAGCCAATTACCTAAAAAAGTAAAAAACCAAGAAACTTAAAATAGTGAGCAGTACTACCTTCATATGAGTAATACAAATGTAAGGTATACTATAAAGTTAACGCCTCCACTAAGCCACGCCACCAATAATTTCCCAGTGTGCCTTGCCTTTTCGATTGAATTGTATAGTTACCACCCATGACTGTATTTGTTAGTGACAGAGACATTGTTGTTGAATTCATCCATTTTCAGTCCTGTGGCCTTCCCCAACTGAGTTCCTAGGCGAATATTATCATTATAATTGAATCATTACATATATCATAAGGTCTTAAAACTCATAGTTTACAGGCCACATCAGGCCTGTAAGTAGGGTTGCAAAATTCAACAAACTTTCCCAAAAGAAATTCCAGTAATCTTCCAACCAGGATTTCTGGAAAACCTGGGAAATCTACCAGAATTTTGCAACCCTAAGTGTAAATGACATTATGCTGGCTTGCAAAATGATGTGTAATTCCTATTGAAATCTAGCCTGCACTATTTAACAGTTAAGATTTGTAATCACCTGCAACCTGCATTTATAATGACTCCAAGGGTTAAGAAATATTTCAGTAACGGGTGCAAAAATTCAATGATTGGATTAGTTTAGGAAAAAAAACGAATTTTTGTGTAGCATAACATTGAATTAATCAATCACTCAATGTACATGCAAAAACACAGATATTAAAAACAATTCAAAAAAATCTACCTGCAGTAGGAAATGCTGGGAAAAAAGTTAATTTGTTATCATACTGTATCTTTAAAAAATGTAGTTGGTGTGACTTCTCATTTAGTTTTGAGCCAGTACCACATAAACATTTTAAGTAATAAGGACTTTTCATTGACTTTGAGTACAACTTACTAGTTACTACAACTTACAACTTACTACAACTTACTAGAAGGCCAGATTTCACGGCATGTGAAGCGGGACAACCAGAGGTTTAATGGAGTACACAATTGATGTTACGCCGTTCAAAGAGCGCTTTGTTAACACAAATGTCGGCCGAAACCGGTCCAGAACTGCTCAAAGTCCCTTAAATAGGGGACTTAACATTTTTTATTAAGTTGAACAGTTGTGATTTGTTTGATGTAATTGACCTATCACATCATGCTGGTTGATAAATACATGTATGATAAATACATGTATGGGAGCAGCAGTCGGGAGAGGACGTGTTTTTCTCTAGCTCTCTAGCTCTCTAGCTGGAGGTAAGCAAACTTCTCATTTGGTGTTGAGTATAGCTTAACCATGCATTAGATCGTAGGTTGGTAGTTAGTGTAGTTAGGTATTGTATTTATTATAGGTTAGTATTGTTGTTGTTGTAGGTTTCCGTAGGTTATTGTAGGTTAGTATCGAAGCACGAGGCTAGCTAGCTAGCGGGTAGCTACTGGTAACGATTAGCTGTCCCACTGTTAAATGTGCTTCTAGCCAACGTTTAATTTTTGCTGCGTTCTGCGTTATGTAAGGAACTAGACACGGACATGAATCATCTGTTTAGTGTGCTAACACACTCTTGGCAGTTTGTTGTAACCAAGTATTGGTGCTAATTGTGTGTTAATGGATGCTAGCTTGCTAGTCAGCTACGGCGTCATAGCTAGGTATCGTGGGTAGCTACTGTGTCTTGGCAGTGTCTTCCGCCGTGCCGGCTGTAGCACGAAGCGAGCTAATTAGCCGTTTTTTCGAACAGAGTCAGAGTCAACACAGTAGCCATTGTGTGCCGGGTGTAGCACGAAGCTAGCTAGCTAGCCGTTCTTAAAACAAAGCCAACACAGTGGCCATTGCTAGCTACCCAGCACGACCTAGCTACCCAGCACGACCAGCGAACGGTACGGTAGCAGCTAATTACAATATACTTGTCCTAGCTAGCCAATGTTGAATCATTGCTGCGTCATGAAAGGAACTTGACACAGACACGAATGATCTGTTTAGTGTGTTATCACACTATTGGTGGTTTGCTGTGACCAGGTGTTTGTGCTTGGCTGTGTGTTACTGGATGCTGGCATGCTGGTTAGCTAGTTAACACACTATTGGTGGTTTGTTGTGAGTATTTGTGCTTAACTGTGTGTTAAACTGTGTGTTATTGGATGCTAGCATGCTAGTCAGCTATGGTGTCATAGTTGGCTAGCTGAATAAAGTGGGTTTGAGTTTATTCCTTTAAACATTGAACAACTGTTCAGTGAAACAATTTTAGTTTCTGAGGTAGAAGTTTTTGGTGAGGGAGGCCCCCCTCTCTCCTCTCCCAGATGCTTAGCTCATTTCATTCCGATCTCCTCTGCATTTTTGTAGCCATTTGCTACAGCCTGTCAACTATGCCTCTGCCTATCCCTGTTCTCTCGTCTCTGCACAGGCTACACAAACAACGCACAACATCGCGCGGCTGCTGCCTCTCCAACCTGGTGGTCCCTGCTCGCACCCCTCACCTGGAGTTCCAGGTCGCAGGCAGCCTCTGGAACTGCCGTTCTGCTGCCAACAAAGCTGACTTCATCCCAGCCTATGCCAACCTCCAGTCCCTCGACTTCCTGGCGCTGACGGAAACATGGATCACCACTGAAAACACGGCTACTCCTACTGCTCTCTCCTCGTCTGACCATGTGTTCTCGCATACCCCGAGAGCATCTGGTCAGAGGGGTGGTGGTACAGGAATCCTCATCTCTCCCAAGTGGACATTCTCAATTTTTCCCCTAACCCATCTGTCTATCTCCTCATTTGAATTCCATGCTGTCACAGTCACTAACCCATTTAAGCTTAATATCCTTGTCATCTATCGCCCTCCAGGTTCCCTTGGAGAGTTCATCAACGAGCTTGACGCCTTGATAAGTTCCTTTCCTGAGGATGGCTCACCCCTCACAGTTTTGGGGGATTTCAACCTCCCTATGTCCACGTTTGACTCATTTCTCTCTGCCTCCTTCTTTCCACTCCTCTCCTCTTTTGACCTCACCCTCTCACCGTCCCCCCCTACTCACAAGGCAGGCAATACGCTTGACCTCATCTTCACTAGATGCTGCTCCTCTACTAATCTCACTGCAACTCCCCTCCAAGTCTCCGACCACTACTTTGTTTCCTTTTCTCTCTCGCTCTCCTCCCACACTACTCACTCTGCCCCTACACAGATGGTAATGCGCCGCCGCAACCTTCGCTCTCTCTCTCCCACTACTCTCTCCTCTTCCATCCTATCATCTCTTCCCTCTGCTCAATCCTTCTCCCTCCAATCTCCTGATTCTGCCTCCTCAACCCTCCTCTCCTCCCTTTCTGCATCCTTTGACTCTCTGTGTCCCCTATCCTCCCGGCCGGCTCGGTCCTCCCCCCCAGCTCCGTGGCTTGATGACTCACTGCGAGCTCACAGAACAGAGCTCCGGGCAGCGGAGCGGAAATGGAAGAAAACTAAACTCCCTACCGACCTGGCATCTTTTCACTCCCTCCTCTCTACATTTTCTTCATCTGTTTCTGCTGCTAAGGCCACCTTCTACCACTCTAAATTCCAAGCATCTGCCTCTAACCCTAGGAAGCTCTTTGCCACATTTTCCTCCCTCCTGAATCCTCCTCCCCCCCCCCCCCACCTCCTCTCTCTCTGTGGATGACTTCGTCAACCACTTTGAAAAGAAGGTTGACGACATCCGATCCTCGTTTGTTAAGTCTAATAACACTGCTGGTCCTGCTCACACTGCCCTACCCTATGCTTTGACTTCTTTCTCCCCTCTCTCTCCAGATAAAATCCTGCGACTTGTGACTGCAGGCCGCCCAACAACCTGCCCGCTTGACCCCATCCCCTCCTCCCTTCTCCAGACCATCTCCGGTGACCTTCTCCCCTACCTCACCTCGCTGATCAACTCATCCTTGACCGCTGGCCATGTCCCTTCCGTCTTCAAGAGAGCGAGAGTTGCTCCCCTCCTCAAAAAACCAACACTCGACCCCACTGATGTCAACAACTACAGACCAGTATCCCTTCTTTCTTTTCTTTCCAAAACTATTGAGCGTGCCGTCTTTAGCCAACTCTCTTGCTATCTCTCTCAGAATGACCTTCTTGATCCAAACCAATCAGGTTTCAGGACTGGTCATTCAACTGAGACTGCTCTTCTCTGTGTCACGGAGACTCTCCGCACTGCTAAAGCTAACTCTCTCTCCTCTGCTCTTGTCCTTCTAGACCTGTCTGCTGCCTTTGATACTGTGAACCATCAGATCCTCCTCTCCACCCTCTCCGAGATGGGCATCTCCGGCGCGGCTCACTCCTGGATTGCGTCCTACCTGACCGGTCGCTCCTACCAAGTGGCGTGGCGGGAAGCTGTCTCCGCACCACGTGCTCTCACCACTGGTGTCCCCCAGGGATCGGTTCTGGGCCCTCTCCTTTTCTCCCTATACACCAAGTCACTTGGCTCTGTCATATCCTCACATGGTCTCTCCTATCATTGCTACGCTGACGATACACAACTAATCTTCTCCTTTCCCCCTTCTGATAACCAGGTGGCGAATCGCATCTCTGCATGTCTGGCAGACATATCAGTATGGATGACGGATCACCACCTCAAGCTGAACCCTGGCAAGACGGAGCTGCTCTTCCTCCCGGGGAAGGACTGCCCGTTCCATGATCTCGCCATCACGGTTGACAACTCCGCTGTGTCCTCCTCCCAGAGTGCGAAGAGCCTAGGCGTGACCCTGGACAACACCCTGTCGTTCTCCGCCAACATCAAGGCGGTGACCCGCTCCTGCAGGTTCATGCTCTACAACATTCGGAGAGTGCGACCCTGCCTTACACAGGAAGCGGCGCAGGTCCTGGTCCAGGCACTTGTCATCTCCCGTCTGGACTACTGCAACTCGCTGTTGGCTGGGCTCCCTGCCTGTGCCATTAAACCCCTACAACTCATCCAGAATGCCGCAGCCCGTCTGGTGTTCAACCTTCCCAAGTTCTCTCACGTCACCCCCCTCCTCCGCACACTCCACTGGCTTCCAGTTGAAGCTCGCATCCGCTACAAGACCATGGTGCTTGCCTATGGAGCAGTGAGGGGAACGGCACCTCTGTACCTTCAGGCTCTGATCAGTCCCTACACCCAAACGAGGACATTGCGTTCATCCACCTCTGGCCTGCTGGCTCCCCTTCCTCTGCGGAAGCACAGCTCCCGCTCAGCCCAGTCAAAACTGTTCGCTGCTCTGGCACCCCAATGGTGGAACAAGCTCCCTCACGACGCCAGGACAGCGGAGTCACTCACCACCTTCCGGAGACATTTGAAACCCCACCTCTTTAAGGAATACCTGGGATAGGATAAAGTATTCCTTCTAACCCCCCCCCCCCCCCCCCCAAATTGTAAAGTGGTTATCCCACTGGCTATAGGGTGAACGCACCAATTTGTGAGTCGCTCTGGCTAAGAGCGTCTGCTAAATGACGTTAATGTGCCCTTGAGCAAGGCACTTAACCCTAATTGCTCCTGTAAGTCGCTCTGGTTAAGAGCGTCTGCTAAATGACTAAAATGTAAAATGTAAAATGTAAGTATTTGAGTTAAAAATGCCTTGGGGTTTACAGTGATGTCCTCAACATCCATCATCTGCCTGTCAAGACCAGGGAGAGGATGAGACAGCATGAGCTAGAACGAAAAATAGGATGAAAGTCAAAATAAAAAATAACAAAATTAACTGAAAATACTGATAAGACAGAAAACTAATCTTAACCAACATTTAGTAGTGATGGATATGTCCCTTGATAATTATCAAACAAATATGAGCATGTAGGCCAATGTTTTTGTTTTGTTATCTCATCATTATTGAACCACAATAAGCTCCACAAGGATGAAAGCATCCTGCCAAAAGACAAAAGTATCCTGCCAAAATCATCATAAAATAGTGTGGCTATTACTGCATCCTCATCACAGTGATTCCTGGCCTATTTGTAGGAGGCTGGGAGCTGTCTTTTCAGCACCACACACACACACACACATACACACACACACACACACTATTATCATGACTCATGAATCGGGTTTACAGACACCTGTGTTCATTAGAGCACTTCAGGTGGTTGTCACTGACTGGTTCATGAATACTGACCGCCTGGCTGCCATTCGCTTGGAGAGTCGGCTTTCTATAGATGGATTTCAGCACCATGGACAGCTCTCATCCGCGTCCATAGTGGCTGACTGGCTGTCGACCATAAACATAAAATATAAATAAATATAAATGCTATACTGAAACTCTAAAGGCATAGGAAATCTCACACCCAAAACCGTGAAAGCACTATAAAGGATGTTTTCCAAGCAGGCTACTCGTGAATGTTGCATACAATTACCGAATAGAGATGGCAAGGGCACACTGAAACATAGGCCTAGGCTCTATTTTAATAGCTATTGTCCAACCAGTCGGTGAAGTGTAAAACACAACTACAGGGTCGGAGCTTCCTCCAGGCCACATGGTCATATTTGAGGTATAAATTGTGTGATAAAAAGAGAGCAGCTGTCGTAATTCTGTGTCAACGCCATTGTCGAGTTTACGACTGATAAAAGACCGCCTTCGCAACAGCAGGCGAATAATGAGCAAACAGTGCCAAATGATACGGGGGGAAAGGCCCTTCCTGCGGATTAGGCATGGAAGCCACCGGTGCCCTATTAACATTATTGAAATGTACTCAATGTGGAGTGGAGTGGCCATGGCGGAACACCTGGCACCGAGTGGCCGCTACACCGCATGCGCAGCACAATACTGAAAAAAGACCACCACCTGCGTGCGGTGCGGTACGGGATGATGCATGCATAGGAAAAGAGTAGCAGCTATTGTAGTCTTTGCAATATACTAGTCTAGCCTAGCCTAGCATAGTACTAAAATAAAATATCTAAATCATTTTACAGAAAGAATTAACATGTAAAGCTGGCTGATATTTGCTTGGATATAATAGCCTATTTCTGGTGATATTGTGAAGCCTGTGGAAGGAAAGTTATGACACCTCAAGGCCTGGCTCTTTCTCCATTCCACAACCGATGTAAAACTCCTAAATTGTGGAAAAAGCAACCAAAGACACACACATGCAAGAACTTAGGGTGCGAGGCCATATGCTTCTTATCCTGCTTGAGCCTTCTGGTAATAAAGCAGAGGATATCCTTGAATCTGCCATCCGTTACCATGACGATCGACGACCGTATGGGACCAAACTGCATCTATTTAGGCAAAATCAACAGATTGGGGGAAGATCCCCGTCAGCCTACCTTGCATTCATCCATGCATGTTCTCACTGAATATGCATCCGTTTCATATTTCTGAGTCATAAGCTCAAATTCCTCATATTTCTCCAGGGCGTGTTGGTCATAGCGCTGGTACGCCTGGACGCACAGGCTGCACTTCGCCATATCGCCATCAATAAGCACGTCAAGACTGCAGTTCAAATTGTCCGGACTCGTAGACCCGTAAAACAAATCCAAAAGAGAATAAGAATTACAAAAGGAAAGGTATAAATCACTTATATTTACAGTCCGGGTCCCTTCTTTTTCCGAAAGGTCCTTGCACAAATGGTCGGCGTCATCAAAAGTAATGCAGTTTTTAGATAAACTATCGTGGTGGCAAGTTTCAAGTCGCCACAAAGGTTTGGTAGAATTTCCTATAAAAATAGCATATTCGTTTTCTCTGAGGCTGCTGTGTGCTAAATGGAGGTTGGATGATGGGCTGTGGTTTGCAGATGGGTAAGCTCCCATGTCCGTCAATGCAAACTTATCACGGGTCCTTGTCAATTTCGCCTCGGCGCAGAACCACAAGTGATCAGAGAGCAGAATGGTTAGAAACAAGAGCGAAGCCAAAGACAGTCGCCATCTCTGGGCCCTCTCTGAATCGGTAAATGGCTTTTCGTTCTCGCGGGGTTCTAGCCAGATTTTGAAGCCGTCTTCTTGCTGCAGAATCGTCCAAGCACCCCTGGTCATATTTTGGGAACGCGCTTCTTCACCGGCCGACTCCACCGTGGGGGCTTCTCTGCCACAACATTCATTGACTTGTGGTCTAATTTGCGTTTTTCGCCTCTTAAATGTTGGGTCGTAGGTGGTGCTGCTGGTTGAACTCCGCGATGATCTGTAATTCACATTCAATTAATGTGTTGGAGGAGATTAAGCCGTGCATTGATGGGACCGCGTTCTCCATGGCTCTCCGATGAAGATGAAGATGCTAGTTTTCTGTAGCAACATGTCTCGCTTCCCCCTCCTCTCCTCTAGCCTGCGCTCAGCACTGGTCCTTTGCGTAGACCCGTTTTACGGCAACCTTCATTTACGTTCGCCTTGAACGTGGTGGCTCTGGGATGAGTGGTGGGTTCTATGTCAGCCCAGTGAATTTCGCTTCCGTGTCTGCTAGGCAAAATACCTGAGATGTTGTCTTTTGATGACCACTGTCATCTTGGTCCTGGGTTAGTTGTCGCCATGATGTTCTTCTTGGAACACTTTTTGGAGGTGCTATGTCGTGCGCGACTTTTGAATTCTGACGCACTTGAAGGGTCTGTTTTCAGAATGTGCAGCATCAGTAGCCATCCAGCTACTCTGAAAGCTAAAACAGAGTCTAGAAAATAGTGAGGACTCGAGAGACAGGAGAGTCTGCTCAACAAGTAGCCTAATGGATAACAAAATTGAATATTAAATATTTAGCATCAGTCACAAAACGCAGCCATAGTGTTCGAGTGAGAGCTGTCTATGATCCTGAAACCAGGAATTATTTCATTTCTATAAGGGTTCCCCCACTAGAGTTGAATGCAACAAAAAAAATACAGATTCAAACTTAGCACCTAGTGTAAATGCTTAGTTGATCTGGCCCATAAGGGTTGATGTGTGTTATGTATGTATAGCATGCATGCATTATTTTTTAATTATTACTGAATTATGGCCATGTAAATACTTCCATCAAGGTCAAAAGAAAGAAAAATACACACTCCTTTCTTTTGCTTTGTATGTCAGGTTCATCAGGTGCAAGTCCTTATAAAATCATTATAACATTTATATAACAACATTATAGCATGTAATCATGGCATAAAATATCCAGGTTGTTGTCATGTTCTAGCACATAGATAGAGCAGTCAGTCATTCAGGGTGATATGGGTTCAGGATTGTATCCAAGGCAACGATCATTGTGTGGTTTGTTTGGCTGTGGACCTGTCTTTTCAGAGTGATCTAATGTTTTTTTGGTGTGTGTTTGTTTCTCTTTTATCCCACAGGCTTATCTTCCAACAGCCCTTCAAAGACAAAACAAATAATATAGCCTATACACTACAATAAGACCAAAGATACATTTGAAATACACCATTTAAAAACCAAACAAAAGTTTTTAGTTCTCATTTACACAGTTAAATAACTGACACTCCAGAGTGGTATAGTTTGCGTAAAACAGGTGAATAGCTTGATGAGCTTTGGTAAAGATTCCTGGCAACAAAACTCCTTGAACTAATTTCAGCACCAGGCGCTGTCCACCATTGCACAGATAGGTGGTGAACTGTACTCGCTCTCTTCCTTCTCTCCTGTAGAATAATTCTTAGTTCCTCCTCCATTCTCCATACAAATCTCCTTCACAGCTTTGTAAATACCCAGTCGACCCAAAGTAAAGCATGAGAGAAGGTCAGTGGAAAGAAACAACCCATCATGCATTTGGAAGTCTTCCGCATCACTTTCTGTCCTTGCTATCGATGACTGCAATCTATAGGCAATTGGCCACAGACGAGAAACTGAACTGAGGTCAGGGGTCATATTTATAAAGCATCTCAGAGTGGGAGTGCCGATCTAGGATCCGGTCTCCCTTGTCCATGTGATCTTATTCATTATGATCCAAAAGTTAAAACTGAAGCTACATCAGCACTCCCACTAATATGGGCCCATTTGTCTGAGAGCTAGCTGGTCTG
>NW_028156622.1:12500-17500 GCF_964263955.1 Coregonus lavaretus
ACCATCCGGTTGACACTATGAGAACCAGGGACCGACTCCTGGCTCCCGGAAGGCCGATTTTGATGCACTTTTCTCGGATTGGGTTGGTGGTCAGACACCCCCATATGGAAATCATCCGGTTGACATTAGGAGAACCAGGGACCGACTCCTGGCTCCCGGAAGGCCGATTTTGATGCACTTTTCTCGGATTGGGTTGGTGGTCAGACACCCCCATATGGAAATCATCCGGTTGACATTAGGAGAACCAGGGACCGACTCCTGGCTCCCGGAAGGCCGATTTTGATGCACTTTTCTCGGATTGGGTTGGTGGTCAGACACCCCCATATGGAAACCATCCGGTTGACACTATGAGAACCAGGGACCGACTCCTGGCTCCCGGAAGGCCGATTTTGATGCACTTTTCTCGGATTGGGTTGGTGGTCAGACACCCCCATATGGAAATCATCCGGTTGACACTATGAGAACCAGGGACCGACTCCTGGCTCACGGAGGCCGATTTTGATGCACTTTTCTCGGATTGGGTTGGTGGTCAGACACCCCCATATGGAAATCATCCGGTTGACACTATGAGAACCAGGGACCGACTCCTGGCTCCCGGAAGGCCGATTTTGATGCACTTTTCTCGGATTGGGTTGGTGGTCAGACACCCCCATATGGAAATCATCCGGTTGACATTAGGAGAACCAGGGACCGACTCCTGGCTCCCGGAAGGCCGATTTTGATGCACTTTTCTCGGATTGGGTTGGTGGTCAGACACCCCCATATGGAAATCATCCGGTTGACACTATGAGAACCAGGGACCGACTCCTGGCTCACGGAGGCCGATTTTGATGCACTTTTCTCGGATTGGGTTGGTGGTCAGACACCCCCATATGGAAATCATCCGGTTGACACTATGAGAACCAGGGACCGACTCCTGGCTCCCGGAAGGCCGATTTTGATGCACTTTTCTCGGATTGGGTTGGTGGTCAGACACCCCCATATGGAAACCATCCGGTTGACACTATGAGAACCAGGGACCGACTCCTGGCTCCCGGAAGGCCGATTTTGATGCACTTTTCTCGGATTGGGTTGGTGGTCAGACACCCCCATATGGAAATCATCCGGTTGACACTATGAGAACCAGGGACCGACTCCTGGCTCACGGAGGCCGATTTTGATGCACTTTTCTCGGATTGGGGTGGTGGTCAGACACCCCCATATGGTAAACCGCCGGCGGACACTAGGAGAACCAGGGGAGGCTCTTACCTCACACATGGGGGTTTTGGGTGCCCTTGGCCGGCTTGGGGGTGACCCCAAGAGGGGGTCCAAGACCCCACACCCGGATCCATCCACAGGGGGGCGCCACATGTCATTTTAAGCCTGATTTCACTAGGGGAACCAGGGGATGATCTTAACTCACAAATGGGGGTTTTGGGTGCCCATGGCTGGCTTGGGGGTGACCCCAAGAGGGGGTCCAAGACCCCACAGCCGGATCCATCCACAGGGGGGCGCCACAGAGGTCATTTTAGGCCTGATTTCACTAGGGGAACCAGGGGATGATCTTAACTCACAAATGGGGGATTTGGCTGCCCATGGCTTGGGGGAGACCCCAAGAGGGGGTCCAAGCACCCCCACCCGGATCCATCCACAGGGGGGCGCCACATGTCACTTTAGGCCTGATTTCACTATGGGGACACAGGGGAGGCTGTTCACTCACACATGGGGGTTTTGGGTGCCCATGGCCGGCTTGGGGGTGACCCCAAGAGGGGGTACAAGACCCCACAGCCGGATCCATCCACAGGGGGGCGCCACATGTCATTTTAAGCCTGATTTCACTATGGGGACCCAGGGGAGGCTGTTCACTCACACATGGGGGTTTTGGGTGCCCATGGTCGGCATGGCTGGCTTGGAGGAGACCCCAAGAAGGGGTCCAAGCACCCCCATCCAGATCCATCCACAGGGGGGCGCCACAGGTCACTTTAGGCCGGATTTCACTATGGGGACCCAGGGGAGGCTGTTCACTCACACATGGGGGTTTTGGGTGCCCATGGTCGGCATGGCCAGCTTGGGGGAGACCCCAAGAAGGGGTCCAAGCACCCACAGCCGAATCCATCCACAGGGGGGCGCCACAGGTCACTTTAGGCCGGATTTCACTATGGGGACCCAGGGGAGGCTGTTCACTCACACATGGGGGTTTTGGGTGCCCATGGTCGGCATGGCCAGCTTGGGGGAGACCCCAAGAAGGGGTCCAAGCACCCACAGCCGAATCCATCCACAGGGGGGCGCCACAGGTCACTTTAGGCCGGATTTCACTATGGGTACACTGGGGAGGCTGTTCACTCACACATGGGGGTTTTGGGTGCCCATGGTCGGCATGGCTGGCTTGGAGGAGACCCCAAGAAGGGGTCCAAGCACCCCCACCAAGATCCATCCACAGGGGGGCGCCACAGGTCACTTTAAGCCTGATTTCACTATGGGTACACTGGGGAGGCTGTTCACTCACACATGGGGGTTTTGGGTGCCCATGGTCGGCATGGCTGGCTTGGAGGAGACCCCAAGAAGGGGTCCAAGCACCCCCACCAAGATCCATCCACAGGGGGGCGCCACAGGTCACTTTAAGCCTGATTTCACTATGGGTACACTGGGGAGGCTGTTCACTCACACATGGGGGTTTTGGGTGCCCATGGTCGGCATGGCTGGCTTGGAGGAGACCCCAAGAAGGGGTCCAAGCACCCCCACCAAGATCCATCCACAGGGGGGCGCCACAGGTCACTTTAAGCCTGATTTCACTATGGGTACACTGGGGAGGCTGTTCACTCACACATGGGGGTTTTGGGTGCCCATGGTCGGCATGGCTGGCTTGGAGGAGACCCCAAGAAGGGGTCCAAGCACCCCCACCAAGATCCATCCACAGGGGGGCGCCACAGGTCACTTTAAGCCTGATTTCACTATGGGTACACTGGGGAGGCTGTTCACTCACACATGGGGGTTTTGGGTGCCCATGGTCGGCATGGCTGGCTTGGAGGAGACCCCAAGAAGGGGTCCAAGCACCCCCACCAAGATCCATCCACAGGGGGGCGCCACAGGTCATTTTCACTAGGAGAACCAGGGGAGGGCTCCTGACTCACACATGGGCATTCTGGGTGCCCATGGCTGGGATGGGTGAGACAGAGTCCAGCCCTCCACACACAAAAGTGACCCAGCAGGCCAGAAGAAAGGGGAGAGAGAGAGAGAGAGAGAACAAATAATACATGGGCACAGAGCAGCCAGCCTCCATTGGAGCTGCCTGCACAGTGCTGCCCTCCTGTGGGAAAGGTTCACACACACACTCACTCACTCACTCACACAGACACACACAGACAAACCTATTCACTTGGGCCTTCTCCCTCATGCCCTGCTGACATCCATGCAGGCCCACATTGACCTTTGTGACCTCTGGAGCTCCATGCACCTTGTTCTAAACTCCCTGCCTAGTAAAGGGCATCTCCCATGGGCATGAGAGTACAGCTCACTCCCCTGGAGCACCATGCCTCTTTTTAATCACTCTCTCCCTATTAAAACCCTCTCTCCCATGGGCTTGAGAGTACAGCTTACTCCCTTGACCTCCAGAGGTATAGGAGGCCAAAAAAAAAGGGGGACAGAGCAGACAGCCCCCAAAGGGGATGCCTGCTCTGCCCCCCTATGAGACAGGTTCACTCACTCACACAGACACACCTATTCACTTGGGCCTTCTCCCTCATGCCCTGCTGACATCCATGCAGGCCCACATTGACCTTTGTGACCTCTGGAGCTCCATGCCTCTTTTTAAACTCTCTCTTCCCATTAAAAGCCTCTCTCACATGGGCTTGAGAGTACAGCTTACTCCCTTGACCTCCAGAGGTATAGGAGGCCAAAAAAAAAGGGGGACAGAGCAGACAGCCCCCAAAGGGGATGCCTGCTCTGCCCCCCTATGAGACAGGTTCACTCACTCACACAGACACACCTATTCACTTGGGCCTTCTCTCTGTGGCCCTGCTGACAGCCATGCAGGCCCACATTGACCTTTGTGACCTCTGGAGCTCATTGCCTCCATCTCTACACTCCATGCCCAGTGAAACCCTCTCTCACTCGGCCTGAGACTGCAGCTCACTCCCTGGATGGCCTGGGCTCCAGAACCACGACCACCAAGCCCACACTCCCTGCCCACTCAAACCCTCTCTCACTCGGCCTCAGACTGCAGCTCACTCCCTGGATGGCCTGGGCTCCAGAACCACGACCACCAAGCCCACACTCCCTGCCCACTCAAACCCTCTCTCACTCGGCCTCAGACTGCAGCTCACTCCCTGGATGGCCTGGGCTCCAGAACCACGACCACCAAGCCCACACTCCCTGCCCGCTCAAACCATCTCTCACTCGGACTGAGACTGCAGCTCACTGCATGGGCGTCCCCGACCTCCATGCCTCCAGGCCCACACTCCGTGTCCGCTCAAACCATCTCTCACTCGGACTGAGACTGCAGCTCACTGCATGGGCGTCCCCGACCTCCATGCCTCCAGGCCCACACTCCGTGTCCGCTCAAACCATCTCTCACTCGGACTGAGACTGCAGCTCACTGCATGGGCGTCCCCGACCTCCATGCCTCCAGGCCCACACTCTGTGTCCGCTCAAACCATCTCTCACTCGGACTGAGACTGCAGCTCACTGCATGGGCCTCCCCGACCTCCATGCCTCCAGGCCCACACTCCGTGTCCGCTCAAACCATCTCTCACTCGGACTGAGACTGCAGCTCACTGCATGGGCGTCCCCGACCTCCATGCCTCCAGGCCCACACTCCGTGTCCGCTCAAACCATCTCTCACTCGGACTGAGACTGCAGCTCACTGCATGGGCGTCCCCGACCTCCATGCCTCCAGGCCCACACTCTGTGTCCGCTCAAACCATCTCTCACTCGGACTGAGACTGCAGCTCACTGCATGGGCCTCCCCGACCTCCATGCCTCCAGGCCCACACTCCGTGTCCGCTCAAACCATCTCTCACTCG
>NW_028156622.1:27500-32500 GCF_964263955.1 Coregonus lavaretus
CTTTTCTCGGATTGGGTTGGTGGTCAGACACCCCAACATGGTTGTCCGCCGGCGGACACCAGGAGAACCAGGGACCGACTCCTGGCTCACGGAAGGCCGATTTGATGCACTTTTTTCGGATTGGGGTGGTGGTCAGACACCCCCATATGGAAATCATCCGGTTGACAACAGGAGAACCAGGGGCCGACTCCTGCCTCACGGAAGGCCGATTTTGATGCACTTTTCTCGGATTGGGTTGGTGGTCAGACACCCCCATATGGAAACCATCCGGTTGACACTATGAGAACCAGGGACCGACTCCTGGCTCCCGGAAGGCCGATTTTGATGCACTTTTCTCGGATTGGGTTGGTGGTCAGACACCCCCATATGGAAACCATCCGGTTGACACTATGAGAACCAGGGACCGACTCCTGGCTCCCGGAAGGCCGATTTTGATGCACTTTTCTCGGATTGGGTTGGTGGTCAGACACCCCCATATGGAAACCATCCGGTTGACACTATGAGAACCAGGGACCGACTCCTGGCTCCCGGAAGGCCGATTTTGATGCACTTTTCTCGGATTGGGTTGGTGGTCAGACACCCCCATATGGAAATCATCCGGTTGACATTAGGAGAACCAGGGACCGACTCCTGGCTCCCGGAAGGCCGATTTTGATGCACTTTTCTCGGATTGGGTTGGTGGTCAGACACCCCCATATGGAAATCATCCGGTTGACATTAGGAGAACCAGGGACCGACTCCTGGCTCCCGGAAGGCCGATTTTGATGCACTTTTCTCGGATTGGGTTGGTGGTCAGACACCCCCATATGGAAACCATCCGGTTGACACTATGAGAACCAGGGACCGACTCCTGGCTCCCGGAAGGCCGATTTTGATGCACTTTTCTCGGATTGGGTTGGTGGTCAGACACCCCCATATGGAAATCATCCGGTTGACATTAGGAGAACCAGGGACCGACTCCTGGCTCCCGGAAGGCCGATTTTGATGCACTTTTCTCGGATTGGGTTGGTGGTCAGACACCCCCATATGGAAATCATCCGGTTGACATTAGGAGAACCAGGGACCGACTCCTGGCTCCCGGAAGGCCGATTTTGATGCACTTTTCTCGGATTGGGTTGGTGGTCAGACACCCCCATATGGAAACCATCCGGTTGACACTATGAGAACCAGGGACCGACTCCTGGCTCCCGGAAGGCCGATTTTGATGCACTTTTCTCGGATTGGGTTGGTGGTCAGACACCCCCATATGGAAATCATCCGGTTGACACTATGAGAACCAGGGACCGACTCCTGGCTCACGGAGGCCGATTTTGATGCACTTTTCTCGGATTGGGTTGGTGGTCAGACACCCCCATATGGAAATCATCCGGTTGACACTATGAGAACCAGGGACCGACTCCTGGCTCCCGGAAGGCCGATTTTGATGCACTTTTCTCGGATTGGGTTGGTGGTCAGACACCCCCATATGGAAATCATCCGGTTGACATTAGGAGAACCAGGGACCGACTCCTGGCTCCCGGAAGGCCGATTTTGATGCACTTTTCTCGGATTGGGTTGGTGGTCAGACACCCCCATATGGAAATCATCCGGTTGACACTATGAGAACCAGGGACCGACTCCTGGCTCACGGAGGCCGATTTTGATGCACTTTTCTCGGATTGGGTTGGTGGTCAGACACCCCCATATGGAAATCATCCGGTTGACACTATGAGAACCAGGGACCGACTCCTGGCTCCCGGAAGGCCGATTTTGATGCACTTTTCTCGGATTGGGTTGGTGGTCAGACACCCCCATATGGAAACCATCCGGTTGACACTATGAGAACCAGGGACCGACTCCTGGCTCCCGGAAGGCCGATTTTGATGCACTTTTCTCGGATTGGGTTGGTGGTCAGACACCCCCATATGGAAATCATCCGGTTGACACTATGAGAACCAGGGACCGACTCCTGGCTCACGGAGGCCGATTTTGATGCACTTTTCTCGGATTGGGGTGGTGGTCAGACACCCCCATATGGTAAACCGCCGGCGGACACTAGGAGAACCAGGGGAGGCTCTTACCTCACACATGGGGGTTTTGGGTGCCCTTGGCCGGCTTGGGGGTGACCCCAAGAGGGGGTCCAAGACCCCACACCCGGATCCATCCACAGGGGGGCGCCACATGTCATTTTAAGCCTGATTTCACTAGGGGAACCAGGGGATGATCTTAACTCACAAATGGGGGTTTTGGGTGCCCATGGCTGGCTTGGGGGTGACCCCAAGAGGGGGTCCAAGACCCCACAGCCGGATCCATCCACAGGGGGGCGCCACAGAGGTCATTTTAGGCCTGATTTCACTAGGGGAACCAGGGGATGATCTTAACTCACAAATGGGGGATTTGGCTGCCCATGGCTTGGGGGAGACCCCAAGAGGGGGTCCAAGCACCCCCACCCGGATCCATCCACAGGGGGGCGCCACATGTCACTTTAGGCCTGATTTCACTATGGGGACACAGGGGAGGCTGTTCACTCACACATGGGGGTTTTGGGTGCCCATGGCCGGCTTGGGGGTGACCCCAAGAGGGGGTACAAGACCCCACAGCCGGATCCATCCACAGGGGGGCGCCACATGTCATTTTAAGCCTGATTTCACTATGGGGACCCAGGGGAGGCTGTTCACTCACACATGGGGGTTTTGGGTGCCCATGGTCGGCATGGCTGGCTTGGAGGAGACCCCAAGAAGGGGTCCAAGCACCCCCATCCAGATCCATCCACAGGGGGGCGCCACAGGTCACTTTAGGCCGGATTTCACTATGGGGACCCAGGGGAGGCTGTTCACTCACACATGGGGGTTTTGGGTGCCCATGGTCGGCATGGCCAGCTTGGGGGAGACCCCAAGAAGGGGTCCAAGCACCCACAGCCGAATCCATCCACAGGGGGGCGCCACAGGTCACTTTAGGCCGGATTTCACTATGGGGACCCAGGGGAGGCTGTTCACTCACACATGGGGGTTTTGGGTGCCCATGGTCGGCATGGCCAGCTTGGGGGAGACCCCAAGAAGGGGTCCAAGCACCCACAGCCGAATCCATCCACAGGGGGGCGCCACAGGTCACTTTAGGCCGGATTTCACTATGGGTACACTGGGGAGGCTGTTCACTCACACATGGGGGTTTTGGGTGCCCATGGTCGGCATGGCTGGCTTGGAGGAGACCCCAAGAAGGGGTCCAAGCACCCCCACCAAGATCCATCCACAGGGGGGCGCCACAGGTCACTTTAAGCCTGATTTCACTATGGGTACACTGGGGAGGCTGTTCACTCACACATGGGGGTTTTGGGTGCCCATGGTCGGCATGGCTGGCTTGGAGGAGACCCCAAGAAGGGGTCCAAGCACCCCCACCAAGATCCATCCACAGGGGGGCGCCACAGGTCACTTTAAGCCTGATTTCACTATGGGTACACTGGGGAGGCTGTTCACTCACACATGGGGGTTTTGGGTGCCCATGGTCGGCATGGCTGGCTTGGAGGAGACCCCAAGAAGGGGTCCAAGCACCCCCACCAAGATCCATCCACAGGGGGGCGCCACAGGTCACTTTAAGCCTGATTTCACTATGGGTACACTGGGGAGGCTGTTCACTCACACATGGGGGTTTTGGGTGCCCATGGTCGGCATGGCTGGCTTGGAGGAGACCCCAAGAAGGGGTCCAAGCACCCCCACCAAGATCCATCCACAGGGGGGCGCCACAGGTCACTTTAAGCCTGATTTCACTATGGGTACACTGGGGAGGCTGTTCACTCACACATGGGGGTTTTGGGTGCCCATGGTCGGCATGGCTGGCTTGGAGGAGACCCCAAGAAGGGGTCCAAGCACCCCCACCAAGATCCATCCACAGGGGGGCGCCACAGGTCATTTTCACTAGGAGAACCAGGGGAGGGCTCCTGACTCACACATGGGCATTCTGGGTGCCCATGGCTGGGATGGGTGAGACAGAGTCCAGCCCTCCACACACAAAAGTGACCCAGCAGGCCAGAAGAAAGGGGAGAGAGAGAGAGAGAGAGAACAAATAATACATGGGCACAGAGCAGCCAGCCTCCATTGGAGCTGCCTGCACAGTGCTGCCCTCCTGTGGGAAAGGTTCACACACACACACTCACTCACTCACTCACACAGACACACACAGACAAACCTATTCACTTGGGCCTTCTCCCTCATGCCCTGCTGACATCCATGCAGGCCCACATTGACCTTTGTGACCTCTGGAGCTCCATGCACCTTGTTCTAAACTCCCTGCCTAGTAAAGGGCATCTCCCATGGGCATGAGAGTACAGCTCACTCCCCTGGAGCACCATGCCTCTTTTTAATCACTCTCTCCCTATTAAAACCCTCTCTCCCATGGGCTTGAGAGTACAGCTTACTCCCTTGACCTCCAGAGGTATAGGAGGCCAAAAAAAAAGGGGGACAGAGCAGACAGCCCCCAAAGGGGATGCCTGCTCTGCCCCCCTATGAGACAGGTTCACTCACTCACACAGACACACCTATTCACTTGGGCCTTCTCCCTCATGCCCTGCTGACATCCATGCAGGCCCACATTGACCTTTGTGACCTCTGGAGCTCCATGCCTCTTTTTAAACTCTCTCTTCCCATTAAAAGCCTCTCTCACATGGGCTTGAGAGTACAGCTTACTCCCTTGACCTCCAGAGGTATAGGAGGCCAAAAAAAAAGGGGGACAGAGCAGACAGCCCCCAAAGGGGATGCCTGCTCTGCCCCCCTATGAGACAGGTTCACTCACTCACACAGACACACCTATTCACTTGGGCCTTCTCTCTGTGGCCCTGCTGACAGCCATGCAGGCCCACATTGACCTTTGTGACCTCTGGAGCTCATTGCCTCCATCTCTACACTCCATGCCCAGTGAAACCCTCTCTCACTCGGCCTGAGACTGCAGCTCACTCCCTGGATGGCCTGGGCTCCAGAACCACGACCACCAAGCCCACACTCCCTGCCCACTCAAACCCTCTCTCACTC
>NW_028156621.1:0-46937 GCF_964263955.1 Coregonus lavaretus
AGAGGGAGAGAGAGGAGAAGACTTGTAGAGAGGAAGAGGGGATGAGAGAGGAGAAGAGTATTAGAGAGAGGGAGAGAGAGGGGAGAAGAGTAATAGAGAGAGGAAGAGAGAGGAGAAGTGTAGTAGAGAGAGGTAGAGAGAGGAGAATACTTGTAGAGAGTACGAGAGGACGAGAGAGGAGAAGAGTAGTAGAGAGAGGGGAGAAGAGTATTAGAGAGAGGAGGAGAGAGGAGAAGATTAGTAGAGAGAGGAAGAGAGAGGGAAAGAGTAGTAGAGAGAGTAAGAGAGAGGGGTGAAGAGTAGTAGAGAGAGTAAAAGAGAGGGGAGAAGGGTATTAGAGAGAGGGAGAGAGAGAGAGAGGGGAGAAGGGTGGTAGAGAGAGGAAGAGAGAGGAGAAGAGTAATAGAGATAGGGAGAGAGGGGGGAGAAGAGTAGTAGAGAGAGGGAGAGAGAGGGGAGAAGAGTAGTAGAGCGAGGGAGAGAGAGGGGAGAAGAGTAGTAGAGAGAGGAAGAGAGTAGAAGAGTAGTAGAGAGTGGTAGAGAGGAAAAGAGAGGGGAGAAGAGTAGTAGAGAGAGGAAGAGAGAGGGGAGAAGATTAGTAGAGAGAGGGAGAGATGAAGAGAAAGGGGAGAAGAGTAATAGAGAGAGGGAGAGAGGAGAAGAGTAGTAGAGAGAGGAAGAGAGAGGGGAGAAGAGTAGTAGAGAGAGGGAGAGAGAGGAGAAGACTTGTAGAGAAGAAGAGAGGACGAGAGAGGAGAAGAGTAGTAGAGATAGGGAGAGAGAGGGGAGAAGAGTAGTAGAGAGAGGGAGAGAGAGGGGAGAAGAGTAGTAGAGAGAGGAAGAGAGTAGAAGAGTAGTAGAGAGTGGTAGAGAGGAAAAGAGAGGAGAAAAGAGTAGTAGAGAGAGGAAGAGAGAGGGGAGAAGATTAGTAGAGAGAGGGAGAGAGGAAGAGAAAGGGGAGAAGAGTAATAGAGAGAGGAAGAGAGAGGAGAAGAGTAGTAGGGAGAGGAAGAGAGAGGGGAGAAGAGTAGTAGAGAGAGGGAGAGAGAGGAGAAGACTTGTAGAGAGGAAGAGAGGACGAGAGAGGAGAAGAGTAGTAGAGAGAGGGAGAGAGAGGGGAGAAGAGTAATAGAGAGAGGAAGAGAGAGGAGAAGTGTAGTAGAGAGAGGAAGAGAGGAAGAGAGAGGAGAAGAGTAGTAGAGAGAGGTAGAGAGGAAGAGCGAGGGGAGAAGAGTAGTAGAGAGAGGGAGAGAGGGGAGAAGAGTAATAGAGAGAGGAAGAGAGAGGAGAAGAGTAATAGAGAGATGAAGAGAGGTGGGAGAAGAGTAGTAGAGAGTGGTAGAGAGAGGGGAGAAGTGTAATAGAGAGAGGAAGAGAGAGGAAAAGAGTAGTAGAGAGAGGAAGAGAAAGGGGAGAAGACTTGTAGAGAAAGACGAGAGGGGAGAAGATTAGTAGAGAGAGGGAGAGAAAGGGGAGAAGAGTAGTAGAGACAGGGGAAAAGAGTATTAGAGAGAAGACGAGAGAGGAGAAGAGTAGTAGAGAGAGGTAGAGAGGAAAAGAGAGGAAAGAAGAGTAGTAGAGAGAGGAAGAGAGGAAGAGAGAGGAGAAAAGTAGTAGAGAGAGGTAGAGAGGATGAGCGAGGGGAGAAGGGTAATAGAGAGAGGAAGAGAGAGGAAAAGATTAGTAGAGAGAGGAAGAGAGAGGGGAGAAGAGTAGTAGAGAGACGAAGAGAGAGGAGAAGAGTAGTAGAGAGAGGGAGAGAGAGGAGAAGACTTGTAGAGAGGAAGAGAGGACGAGAGAGGAGAAGAGTAGTAGAGAGAGGGAGAGAGAGGGGAGAAGAGTAATAGAGAGAGGAAGAGAGAGGGGAGAAGTGTAGTAGAGAGAGGAAGAGAGAGGTGAGAAGAGTTGTAGAGAGAGGAAGAGAGAGGACGAGAGAGGAGAAGATTAGTGGAGAGAGGGAGAGAGAGGGGAGAAGATTAGTAGAGAGAGGGGAGAAGAGTAGTAGAGAGAGGGGAGAAAAGTAGTAGATAGAGGTAGAGAGAGGGGATAATAGTATTAGAGAGAGGGAGAGAGAGGGGAGAAGAGTAGTAGAGAGAGTAAGAGAGAGGGGATGAGAGTAGTTGGGAGAGGGAGAGAGAGGGGAGAAGAGTAATAGAGAGAGGATAAGAGTAGTAGAGAGAGGAAGAGAGGAAGAGAGAGGGGAGAAGAGTAGTAGAAATACCAAGAGAGAGGAGAAGAGTAGTAGAGAGAGGGAGAGAGAGGAGAAGACTTGTAGAGAGGAAGAGGGGATGAGAGAGGAGAAGAGTATTAGAGAGAGGGAGAGAGAGGAGAAGTGTAGTAGAGAGAGGTAGAGAGAGGAGAATACTTGTAGAGAGGACGAGAGGACGAGAGAGGAGAAGAGTAGTAGAGAGAGGGAGAGAGAGGGGAGAAGAGTAATAGAGAGAGGAGGAGAGAGGAGAAGATTAGTAGAGAGAGGAAGAGAGAGGGAAAGAGTAGTAGAGAGAGTAAGAGAGAGGGGTGAAGAGTAGTAGAGAGAGTAAAAGAGAGGGGAGAAGGGTATTAGAGAGAGGGAGAGAGAGAGAGAGGGGAGATGGGTGGTAGAGAGAGGAAAAGAGAGGAGAAGAGTAATAGACATAGGGAGAGAGGGGGGAGAAGAGTAGTAGAGAGAGGGAGAGAGAGGGGAGAAGAGTAGTAGAGAGAGGGAGAGAGAGGGGAGAAGAGTAGTAGAGAGAGGAAGAGAGTAGAAGAGTAGTAGAGAGTGGTAGAGAGGAAAAGAGAGGGGAGAAGAGTAGTAGAGAGAGGAAGAGAGAGGGGAGAAGATTAGTAGAGAGAGGGAGAGAGGAAGAGAAAGGGGAGAAGAGTAATAGAGAGAGGAAGAGAGAGGAGAAGAGTAGTAGAGAGAGGAAGAGAGAGGGGAGAAGAGTAGTAGAGAGAGGGAGAGAGAGGAGAAGACTTGTAGAGAGGAAGAGAGGACGAGAGAGGAGAAGAGTAGTAGAGAGAGGGAGAGAGAGGGGAGAAGAGTAGTAGAGAGAGGGAGAGAGAGGGGAGAAGAGTAGTAGAGAGAGGAAAAGAGTAGAAGAGTAGTAGAGAGTGGTAGAGAGGAAAAGAGAGGGGAGAAGAGTAGTAGAGAGAGGAAGAGAGAGGGGAGAAGATTAGTAGAGAGAGGGAGAGAGGAAGAGAAAGGGGAGAAGAGTAATAGAGAGAGGAAGAGAGAGGAGAAGAGTAGTAGGGAGAGGAAGAGAGAGGGGAGAAGAGTAGTAGAGAGAGGGAGAGAGAGGAGAAGACTTGTAGAGAGGAAGAGAGGACGAGAGAGGAGAAGAGTAGTAGAGAGAGGGAGAGAGAGGGGAGAAGAGTAATAGAGCGAGGAAGAGAGAGGAGAAGTGTAGTAGAGAGAGGAAGAGAGGAAGAGAGAGGAGAAGAGTAGTAGAGAGAGGTAGAGAGGAAGAGCGAGGGGAGAAGAGTAGTAGAGAGAGGGAGAGAGGGGAGAAGAGTAATAGAGAGATGAAGAGAGGTGGGAGAAGAGTAGTAGAGAGAGGAAGAGAGAGGGGAGAAGAGTAGTAGAGAGAGGAAGAGAGAGGGGAGAAGATTAGTAGAGAGAGGGAGAGAGGAAGAGAAAGGGGAGAAGAGTAATAGAGAGAGGAAGAGAGAGGAGAAGAGTAGTAGAGAGAGGAAGAGAGAGGGGAGAAGAGTAGTAGAGAGAGGGAGAGAGAGGAGAAGACTTGTAGAGAGGAAGAGAGGACGAGAGAGGAGAAGAGTAGTAGAGAGAGGGAGAGAGAGGGGAGAAGAGTAGTAGAGAGAGGGAGAGAGAGGGGAGAAGAGTAGTAGAGAGAGGAAGAGAGTAGAAGAGTAGTAGAGAGTGGTAGAGAGGAAAGAGAGGGGAGAAGAGTAGTAGAGAGAGGAAGAGAGAGGGGAGAAGATTAGTAGAGAGAGGGAGAGAGGAAGAGAAAGGGGAGAAGAGTAATAGAGAGAGGAAGAGAGAGGAGAAGAGTAGTAGGGAGAGGAAGAGAGAGGGGAGAAGAGTAGTAGAGAGAGGGAGAGAGAGGAGAAGACTTGTAGAGAGGAAGAGAGGACGAGAGAGGAGAAGAGTAGTAGAGAGAGGGAGAGAGAGGGGAGAAGAGTAATAGAGAGAGGAAGAGAGAGGAGAAGTGTAGTAGAGAGAGGAAGAGAGGAAGAGAGAGGAGAAGAGTAGTAGAGAGAGGTAGAGAGGAAGAGCGAGGGGAGAAGAGTAGTAGAGAGAGGGAGAGAGGGGAGAAGAGTAATAGAGAGATGAAGAGAGGTGGGAGAAGAGTAGTACAGAGAGGAAGAGAGAGGGGAGAAGTGTAGTAGAGAGAGGAAGAGAGAGGGGAGAAGAGTTGTAGAGAGAGGAAGAGAGAGGGGAGAAGAGTAGTAGAGAGAGGAAGAGAGAGGACGAGAGAGGAGAAGATTAGTAGAGAGAGGTAGAGAGAGGGGATAAGGGTATTAGAGAGAGGGAGAGAGAGGGGAGAAGAGTGGTAGAGAGAGGAAGAGAGAGGAGAAGATCAGTAGAGAGAGGAAGAGAGAGGGGAAGAGTAGTAGAGAGAGGAGAAGATTAGTAGAGAGAGGAGAAGAGTAGTAGAGAGAGTAAGAGAGAGGGGAGAAGAGTAGTAGAGAGAGGAAGAGAGAGGAGAAGATTAGTAGAGACAGGAGAAGATTAGTAGAGAGAGGAGAAGAGTAGTAGAGAGAGTAAGATAGAGGAGAAGATTAGTAGAGAGAGGAGAAGAGTAGTAGAGAGAGGAGAAGAGTAGTAGAGAGAGTAAGAGAGAGGGGAGAAGAGTATTAGAGAGAGGGAGAGAGAGGGGAGAAGAGTGGTAGAGAGAGGGTGAGAGAGGGGAGAAGAGTGGTAGAGAGAGGAAGAGAGAGGGGAGAAGATTAGTAGAGAGAGGAAGAGAAAGGACGAGAGAGGAGAAGATTAGTAGAGAGAGGTAGAGAGGAAGAGAGAGGGGAGAAGAGTAGTAGAGAGAGGTAGAGAGAGGGGAGAAGAGTGGTAGAGAGAGGAAGAGAGAGGAGAAGATCAGTAGAGAGAGGAAGATAGAGGGGAGAAGAGTAGTAGAGAGAGGAAAAGAGAGGAGAAGAGTAGTAGAGAGAGGAGAAGAGTAGTAGAGAGAGGGAGAGAGAGGGGAGAAGAGTAGTAGAGAGAGAGGAGAAGAGTAGTAGAGAGAGGTAGAGAGGAAGAGAGAGGGTAGAAGAGTATTAGAGAGAGGGAGAGAGAGGAGAGAAGAGTGGTAGAGAGAGGAAGAGAGAGGAGAAGATCAGTAGAGAGAGGAAGATAGAGGGGAGAAGAGTAATAGAGAGAGGAAAAGAGAGGAGAAGAGTAGTAGAGAGAGGAGAAGAGTAGTAGAGAGAGTAAGAGAGAGGGGAGAAGAGTATTAGAGAGAGGGAGAGAGAGGGGAGAAGAGTGGTAGAGAGAGGAAGAGAGAGGAGAAGAGTAGTAGAGAGAGTAAGAGAGAGGGGAGAAGAGTATTAGAGAGAGGAAGATAGAGGAGAAGAGTAGTAGAGAGAGGAAGAGAGAGGAGAAGATTAGTAGAGAGAGGAAGAGAGAGGAGAAGAGTAGTAGAATGAGGAAGAGAGGGAGAGAGAGGGGAGAAGAGTAGTAGAGAGAGGAAGAGAGAGGGGAGAAGAGTAGTAGAGGGAACAAAGGAGGGGGTAGTTATATGAGGGAGGAGGAGAGGGAAAGGTTTGGCAGAGGTAAGAGAAAACATAGGTGTATGGAGAGAGAGGGAGATGGGGGGAGTATGGAGAGAGAGGGAGATGGGGGGAGTATTTTTGTTTAGCTTAAGGTGTTGTTTTAAAAGAAGCAGTGCTGTCATTAATGCAGTGCTGTCATTAATTGTAACACAACAACACATTTTGTTTTGTTACAGCCTGAATTTAAAATTGATTAAATTGAGATTTTGTGTCACTGGCCTACACACAATACCCCATAATATCAAAGTGGAATTATGTTTCCTATCACAGCCTTAAAAATTATGTTTTAAGGCTGTGTGTCACGTTCGTTTAAAGACGGGTCGGACCAAGGCGCAGCGTGATATGCGTACATGTTTATTTAACGATAAACACATGACAAAACAACAAAGGAAACGAAACGTGAAGTCCAAAGGTTCAACACAACAAACTTTACACGGAACAAGAACCCACAACTAGACAGTGCCAAAAGGCTGCCTAAGTATGATTCCCAATCAGAGACAACGAGCGACAGCTGCCTCTGATTGGGAACCACACCGGCCAACATAGAAATACAAATCTAGAATATTCACACCCTGACCAAACTAGCTAGAGTTCTGTAGGCCAGGGCATGACAGTACCCCTCCCCAAAGGTGCGGACTCCGGCCGCACAAACCTGACTGAATAGGGGAGGGTCCAGGTGGGCTTCCAGCCTCGGTGGCGGCTCCGGCTCCGGAGTGGAGCCGCTGCCCGGAGCTGGCTTGGGCACCGGTGGGGCGGACTGCTCTGGCTCCGGAGTGGAGCTGCTGACCGGAGCTGGACTGGGCACCGGTGGAGCAGACCGCTCTGGCTCCAGAGTGGAGCCGCTGACCGGTGCCGGACCAGGCACCGGTGGAACGGGTACGGGCCATGCCGGACTGGCGACGCGCACCACTGGCTTGGTGCGAGGAGCAGGAACAGGCCGGGCCGGACTGGCGACGCTCACCACTGGCTTGGTGCGAGGAGCAGGAACAGGCCGGACTGGCGACGCGCACCACCGGCTTGGTGCGAGGAGCAGGAACAGGCCGGGCCGGACTGGGAACACGCACCACTGGCTTGGTGCGAGGAGCAGGAACAAGCCGGGCTGGACTGGGAACACGCACCACTGGCTTGGTGCGAGGAGCAGGTACGGGGCGTACCGGACTGGGAACCGGCGCTGGAGGTCTATGACTGTCTCCGTCCTTTACACTCCGCGCCCCGTCCTCCTCCAGTGAGGACTCCTCCTTGAGCCCCCACGAGTGCAGTGGTCGGGGCTCCTCTCTGGCGCTCCCCGACCACCCTTTTAGCCCCCCCAAAAAAATTCCTAGGGGCTCTCTCCTTCTCCACCCTGATCCCTTTCAGGGCCTCCATCTGCCTTGCCAGATCCTCTCTTATCTCCCGCCAAGTCCATACTCTCTGCTCCTCCACCTGTGTCCAGGGTGTCTGCTGCTCCTGGGCACGCTTCTTGGTCCTCGTTTGGTGGGTTCTTCTGTCACGTTCGTTTAAAGACGGGTCGGACCAAGGCGCAGCGTGATATGCGTACATGTTTATTTAACGATAAACACACAACGAAACGAAACGTGAAGTCCAAAGGTACAACACAACAAACCTTACCCGGAACAAGAACCCACAACTAGACAGTGCCAAAAGGCTGCCTAAGTATGATTCCCAATCAGAGACAACGAGCGACAGCTGCCTCTAATTGGGATCCACACCGGCCAACATAGAAATACAAATCTAGAATATTCACACCCTGACCAAACTAGCTAGAGTTCTGTAGGCCAGGGCGTGACACTGTGATAGGAGAAAACTGAGGGAATTGTAGTTACTCCACAATACTAACCTAAATGACAGAGTGAAAAGATGGAAGTCTGTACAGAATAAAAATATTCCAAAACATGCATCCTGTTTGCAATAAGGCACTAAAGTAAAACTGTAAAAAATGTGGCAAAGAAATTAACTTTATGTCCTGAATACAAAGCGTTATGTTTGGGGCAAGTCCAACACAACACATCACCGAGTACCATTCTTTATATTTTCAAGCATGGTGGTGGCTGCATCATGTTATGGGTATTTGTATTTGTATTTATTATGGATCCCCATTACTCTCCTTGGAGTCCAGCAAAATTAAGGCAGTTATACATTTTTTTAAACATTACAATACATTTACCACAGATTTCACAGTATATTAAGTGTGTGCCCTCAGGCTCCTACTCTACTACCACATATCTACAACACAAAATCCATGTGTACGTGTGTGTATAGTGCGTATGTTATTGTGTGTTTGTATGCAATAGTCTGTTCTGGACTTGGGGACTGTGAAGAGACCTCTGGTGGCATGTCTTGTGGGGTATGCATGGGTGTCTGAGCTGTGTGCTAGCATTTCAAACAGTGTATAGTGTTGAGTCATCCGCATACATAGACACACCGGCTTTACTCAAAGCCAGTGGATGTCATTAGCAAAGATTGAAAAAAGTAAGGGGCCTAGACAGCTGCCCTGGGGAAATTCTACCTTGATTTTGTTGGAGAGGCTTCCATTAAAGAACACCCTCTGTGTTCTGTTAGACTGGTAACTCTTTATCCACAATATAGCAGGAGGTGTAAAGCCATAACACATACATTTTTCCAGCGTCAGACCATGATCGATAATGTGAAAAGCCGCACTGAAGTCTAACAAAACAGCTCCCACAATATTTTTATCATCAATTTATCTCAGCCAATCATCAGTCGTTTGTGTAAGTGCTGTGCTTGTTGAATGTCCTTCCCTATAAGCGTGCTGAAAGTATGTTGTCTATTTGTTTACTGTAAAATAGCATTGTATATGGTCAAACACATCTTTTACCAAAATATTACAAAGGGTTGGTAACAGGCTGTTTGGTTGGCTATTTGAGCCAGTAAAGGGGGCTTTACTATCCTTAGGTAGGGGAATAACTTTTGCTTCCCTCCAGGCCTGAGGGCACACACTTTCTAGTAGGCTTAAATTGAAGATATGGCAAATAGGAGTGGCAATATCGTCCGCTATTATCCTCAGTAATTTTCCATCCAAGTTGTCAGACCCCGGTGGCTTGTCATTGTTGATAAACAACAATCAATTTTTCACCTCTTCCACACTTACTTTACGGAATTCAAAATTACAATGCTTGTCTTTCATACTTTGGTCAGATATACTTGGCTGTGTAGTGTCAGCATTTGTTGCTGGCATGTCAAGCCTAAATTTGCTAATCTTGCCAATGAAAAGATCATCAAAGTAGTTGGCAATATCAGTGGGTTTTGTGATGAATGAGCCGTCTGATTCATTGAATGATGGAGCGGAGTTTGCCTTTTTGCCCAAAATTTCATTTAAGGTGCTGCAAAGTTTTTTACTATCATTCTTTATGTCATTTATCTTTGTTTCATAGTATAGTTTCTTCTTCTTTTATGCAGTTTAGGCACCTGATTTCTGAATTTGCAGTACGTTTGCCAATCGGTTGTACAGCCAGACCTATTTGCCATTTATTTTGCCTCATCCCTCTCAATTTTCAATTCCTCATCAATCCACTGGGATTTAACAGTTTTTACAGTCATTTTCTTAATGGGTGCATGCTTATTAGTAACTGGGATAAGCAATTTCATAACAAATTTCATAAGCAATTTCAAACAACTTTCTGCAGCATTAGTAAAGATGTGATCAATATATGTTGATGATTTCATTCCTGTGCTGTTTGTAACTACCCTGGTAGGTTGATTGATAACCTGAACCAGATTGCAGGTGTGGTGGCCGAACAATGCTGCAATGCTGTGTTGACAAGGAATCCGCTGACACTGTACTTGATTATAACTTTTATTATATCAAGGATTTCAGCATCAATTTACAGATTTCTGCAGAATCTGGAGAGCAACTAACCCAATCTCAAATATGATCACTCTCCTCGTCCCTTTGTTCAAACCTGGTATATATCCTATGTAACATAAGATGGCGTGTTTTGAATAGACCAATCCCTGGCCTCCACATATCCCAATCCCCTGTCTTTGGGGGCCCCTATAGTAATACTTTCCAGATGTTTCAGAAAAGCAAAGTAGAGTCCATTTAACCAACAATATGAAAACCTCAGCCAAAGCTATAAATGTTCAGATACTACATATTTCCCCCCTTCGAGACTAATTAAGTCTCGAAAACAAAAATAATAGGATTATGACAAATAACAATTTTTATTACATCAGGCTGCTAGTGTAACTTTAGCAAAAAACCAAGTTTATGGAGTGTGAACACATTTTTATGAAGTGTATACAAATTGTTATGGAGTGTAAGAGCGAAAAACCTGTCTGGCAGCTTTCTTTCCAAATATCCATCAATCAATCAAGACAGTAAAATTCTCTCACGGCCCCTCTGCCTCAGGCAACCACCTACGTACTCCAGATCAATTTATAAATCTTTATCAATGCATTTTAAGCTATGATGCAATATAATACACATGAAAGCCTCAGAAAACAAAATACAATCAAAAACCCATCCACATTCAGGCTGGTCGACCCATCAGACCCTCCTGTGGATTCTCTCGGTCCCTGCCTAGACCCAATATCCCTAAGCGTCAAAGAAAAAACAAAAACATCTGAGGTCCCCACATGTACCCAACAACAGAAAACATCATTCTTCAAAAAGTTAATACAGAAAGAATATGACACAAATTATGTATTACACATGCAAATATGTCTATATATATCATTGCAGACACTGGAATGTAGTCCACTACACTGCAGCTCCTCAGCAGTGTCGACTTTCAATGCAACGTCGATGATGGAATCTGAACATTTCCACACCATCCTTGTTCAACTTCCTCCAGTCCATTCATATTGTCCATGTTTGAGTATTTGAATCCCACTCTACACATTCCCCATATGCTTCTGGAAGAAAAGAAACACCAACCAGTATCTTTTGCAAAGCAACACATGAAAATTAAAACATCAATATCAAAAATAATATATAAAAATGATATATATAAATGAATCACATTCCATTTCCCCCCTTTGATTCATAAGAAAACACTAAATATCACAACAATATGCAAAGAAATTTGAAAATTATCGCACAATCAGATATTCAAAATTTCCTAGAGTTACTTCAACCCTAGTTTTCGTAACGTTTTGGTCTGACTTTTTTCCCAATTTTTTCAAAATCAATTTCACTGATTTATCCACAAAACTCTTTCCCATTATCTGAGGATATTTGATTGGGAAATCCCCACCTGCTTATGACTTCTTTACACAAAAACTTGGCAACCAACTTAGCTTCTTTTCGCTTGGTTGGACATGCCTCCGGCCATTGTGAAAATCTATCTACAACCACCAGCATTTATCTTTTCCCTTCAACTGGTTTTATCATATCAACAAAGTCGATAACCAACTCCCACATAGGACCTCTCGGTGTTTGAATGTAACCAGGAAAAACAGTCACACCCCTGCGAACATTATTTTTCAGACAGATTGTGCACCTGCCTATGACATAGTCAACCTTTTGAAGCAAATATGATGCCCAAAAACCATACTCCTTTGTTATCTTTCTCCTAATCTCCCCCCTTGCAACATTAGCTAACCCATGTGCTTCCTGAATCATCAGACCTAATAGGTCTAGAGGCGCTACTATCAACCCCTCATGGTTTCTCCAAAGACCCATAGCATCTTTAACGGCACCTCGGTCTAGCCATAACTGTTTGTCAATCGTAGAAGCAGCTTCCTGCATCAAAATCACATCCTTAAGTGTAATTTTTTCTTCCAAGTCCACTCCATGAGTGACCAGAAAAACCTTGCCCAATTTATCCACTCCTGTGACGGCTTTTGCAGCTTCATCAGCAGCTTTGTTCCCTTGTGTGACTTTTGACACATCTGTTTTATGAGCTGCACACTTAGCTATCGCTATCTCTTTAGGCTTCCTCATAGCATGCAACAGTTTCATTATTTGTGCATGATGTTGTATCGGAGAACCATCCGTTTTCTTAAACCCTCGACCTTTCCACACTGCTCCAAACAAATGACATACACTATGTGCATATGCAGAATCAGTATATATCGTCACTCGCTTTCCTTCTGCTAACAAACACACTTCTGTTAGCCCCACAAGTTCAGCAAGTTGTGCGGACGCAGGCTGTGGTATTACTTCAGCCTTTTCAACAACAAATCCAGTTCCTTGGGCTTTAACTACTGCATAGCCAGCACACAATTTATCTCCCACACGATAACACGACCCATCAGTCCAATACTCCAGGTCTGCCTCACATAATGGAAGGGCTTGCAAATCTGATCTAAGCCTCGAGTATTTCGCTGCTTCTTGAACACAATCATGTGGCTCACCATCCTCTGAAGTTGGCAAATTCTCGGCTGGATTCACCTTATCACACCTCACTAGGGTGACATCTTCCTGCTCTAAGAGCCTATGATAGTCTCTGAGCCTAGGCATAGACAATGTATATTTTCCGTAGTTCAGAAGATTTCTGAGACTATGATGGGTAAGAATTGTTACTGGGTAACCCATCGTAACAGATGATGCTTTGTCATACATTAAATATACTCCCACCATTGCTCTGTAGCACAGTGGTAGCCCTAGTTCTACTTCTGAATAGGCAGTAGAGTAGTAGGAAATAGGTTGAGGATTCGTCCCTGTACCTGTCGGCTGACAAAGAACTGCACAAGCATATTTACCTCCAGTAGAAGTAGACACATGTAGCAAGACATTCTTAGAGTAGTCTGGTAGTGTGAGTGCAGGTGCCTCTTGTAACCTCTGTTTGATAGTTTCAAATGCCACAAGGCCTTCCTGTGTCCAGGAAAGATTGCTATGGAGTTGACCACTCCCAGTATCTTTAACCATAGCTCTCAAAGGTAACCGTTTCTTTTGGCACTTCTACCAGACAGCCGTCTGGCGTACATTTTATTGTACAATTCAATCTACACAATGCATCTCTTCCCAACAATGCAATAGGTGTTTGTTCCTATACCAGTATGGGTATTGTAGTTTTCTGATTTTTATAGCAGAGCTCAATTGGTTCCGTAAGAGGAATCAGCTGTTTCACTCCCTCAAATCCAATTGTCCAAATCAGTTGATTGGACATAGGAAGATGTGTAGCATCTTCAGGCCGATCACAGGTAAAAGCATCTCCGCTATCCGCCATCACTTCCAATGGTCGGTTGTTTACTTTCACCTCAATTGTTTGATCTTTTTCCTGTCCTGATGCTACCAGCTGACACCCCCCTTTCGGATCTTCTGGGCACCTCTAGAATCCTGGCTCCGGGCCCCTATAAGGGTTCACCGGTCCTCCAAATGATCTTGACTGGCCCCTGTATCTTCCTCTGAAATTTCCTCTGGTGTTTCCTCCTGGCCCATTACACTCACGGGCAAAGTGACCAACCTGTCCACAATTATAACACACTTCTGAAGATTGCTGGAAGTATGGATTAAATCTTCCTCCTCCTCCTCTTCCTCTTCCTAAGCCTTCTCGTCCTCTTCCTCTCCAATTCTGTGTCTGTCCGGAAACTGGCTGTGGATATGAAACAACTGGTCCCACTAGTTGTGGCTAGGACAATTGCGGTTGGAACTGGTTCGGTTGAAGCTGTAGCAGTGATTGTTGATTTGGTGAACACTGATTCTACATAACCAAAGCCTATTTCTTCTCCTTCTTCTTATTCTCCACCAGTTGTATTTGATTGAGTTTTCTGAGAGTTTCTTGATCCTGTTCTTTCTGGTTGTGTTCCTTTTTCCTGTATAGATCCACTTGATGGGCTATATGATCTGTATAGACACCTTTTTCCATGCTTCCAAGTCCAACCACCTCTGCCAGTTTGCTCCTTACTGGTGAGGGCAGTCCTATCTGCAGTTTAGCTCGCAAAATGGACTCTATTTGACTCACATCTGGATCATTTCCGGTAATATTTCTCCACACTTGATGAGCTCTTGACACATAGGCTCTCGGATTTTCTTGTTGTCCTAGTGGGTCAATCAGAATGTTGTCAGAATGCACATTTGTTGGAAACATATCTTTCAGTGCTCTCCACAGCCTATTTCTACTTGCAGCTAACAACTCAGGATCATTCACCACAGTCCCCATATATCTATTAAGTCCAGCTCTCTGAAAAATGTATTCCATACCTGAAATCCCAAGGAGATTAGGCAAAAGTCTCTTAATGTCTCCTATGGCAGACTGTGTTCCCACCGTAATTTCTTCCAACTTTGAAATCCAAGGATATGCTCCATCTTGAAGAGTAGGCAGCTTCTCAAGTATATCTGACATATCGGTATTCTGCAAAGGCTTATACTCCAGGTTCTGTCCTCGAATTATCACTGGCATCATCTTCTTACTTGTGCTCCCTCTTCTTGGCCGCAATGTATACTTCCTCTCCAATTTTTGGGATCCTTTTTTTCAGCAGTTTTTCCTTCTGTATCTTCAGCTTCTTGAGTTGTTCTTCCAATTCTCTTACTTCTTCTGGATTCATCTTTATGGTCGTTTATGCTTGTCCTCTCTCTATTATTCGTTCACCAAAAATTCTGAAATTTCCATCCCCAACTATAACATTTTCCGTCTAGATAGAACTGCCAAAGGGGGTGGAGTTGCAATCTACTGTAGAGATAGCCTGCAGAGCTCTATCATACTATCCAGGTCTGTGCCCAAACAGTTTGAGCTTCTACTTCTAAAAATCCACCTTTCCAGAAATAAATCTCTCACTGTTGCCGCTTGCTACAGACCCCCCTCAGCCCCCAGCTGTGCCCTGGACACCATATGTGAATTGATTGCCCCCCATCTATGCTCAGAGTTCGTACTGCTTGGTGACCTAAATTGGGATATGCTTAACACCCCGGCCATCCTACAATCTAAACTAGATGCCCTCAATCTCACACAAATTATCAACGAACCTACCAGGTACAACCCTAAATCCGTAAACATGGGTACCCTCATAGATATCATCCTGACTAACTTACCCTCTAAATACACCTCCGCTGTCTTCAACCAGGATCTCAGCGATCACTGCCTTATTGCCTGCGTCCGTAACGGGTCCGCGGTCAAACGACCACCCCTCATCACTGTCAAACGCTCCCAAAAGCACTTCAGCGAGCAGGCCTTCCTAATTGACCTGGCCCAGGTATCCTGGATGGATATAGATCTCATTCCGTCAGTAGAGGATGCCTGGTTGTTCTTTAAAAGTAATTTCCTCTCAATCTTAAATAGACATGCCCCATTCATAAAATACAGAACTAAGAACAGATATAGCCCCTGGTTCTCCTCAGACTTGACTGCCCTTGACCAGCACAAAAACATCCTGTGGCGTACTGCATTAGCATCAAATAGCCCCCGCGATATGCAACTTTTCAGGGAAGTTAGGAACCAATATACACAAGCAGTTAGGAAAGCAAAGGCTAACTTTTTCAAACAGAAATTTGCATCCTGTAGCACTAACTCCAAAAAGTTTTGGGACACTGTAAAGTCCATGGAAAATAAGAGCACTTCCTCCCAGCTGCCCACTGCACTGAGGCTAGGAAACACTATCACCACCGATAAATCTACAATAATCGAGAATTTCAACAAGCATTTTGCTACGGCTGGCCATGCTTTCCACCTGGCTACCACTACCCCGGCCACCAGCTCTGCATCCTCCGCTGCAACTTGCCCATGCCCCCCCCGCTTCTCCTTCACACAAATCCAGACAGCTGATGTTCTAAAAGAGCTGCAAAATCTGGACACCTACAAATCATCTGGGCTAGACAATCTGGACCCTTTCTTTCTAAAACTAGCCGCCGAAATTGTCGCAACCCCTATTACTAGCCTGTTCAACCTCTCTTTCGTAACGTCTGAGATCCCCAGAGATTGGAAAGCTGCCGCGGTCATCCCCCTCTTCAAAGGGGGTGACACTCTAGATCCAAACTGTTACAGACCCATATCCATCCTGCCCTTCAAAAGTTTTTGAAAGCCAAGTCAACAAACAGATCACCGACCATTTCGAATCCCACCGTACCTTCTCCGCTATGCAATCCGGTTTCCGAGCTGGTCATGGGTGCACTTCAGCCACGCTCAAGGTCCTAAACGATATTATAACCGCGATCGATAATAGACAGTACTGTGCAGCCGTTTTCATTGACCTGGCCAAGGCTTTCGACTCTGTCAACCACCGCATTCTTATTGGCAGACTAAATAGCCTTGGTTTCTCAAATGACTGCCTCGCCTGGTTCACCAACTACTTCTCAGATAGAGTTCAATGTGTCAAATCGGAGGGCCTGTTGTCTGGACCTATGGCAGTCTCTATGGGGGTGCCACAGGGTTCAATTCTTGGGCCGACTCTTTTCTCTGTGTATATCAATGACGTCGCTCTTGCTGCTGGTGACTCTCAGATCCACCTCTACGCAGACAACACCATTTTGTATACATCTGGCCCTTCATTGGACACTGTGTTAACAAACCTCCAAACGAGCTTCAATTCCATACAACACTCCTTCAGTAGCCTCCAACTGCTCTTAAACACTAGTAAAACTAAATGCATGCTCTTCAACCGAACGCTGCTTGCACCCGCCCACCCGACTCGAATCACTACACTCGACGGGTCTGACCTAGAGTATGTGGACAACTACAAATATCTAGGTGTCTGGTTAGACTGTAAACTCTCCTTCCAGACTCACATTAAGAATCTCCAATCCAAAGTTAAATCTAGAATCGGTTTCCTATTTCTCAACAAAGCCTCCTTCACTCATGCTGCCAAACATGCCCTCGTAAAACTGACTATCCTACCGATCCTTGACTTCGGCGATGTCATTTACAAAATAGCCTCCAACACTCTACTCAGCAAATTGGATGTAGTCTATCACAGTGCCATCCGTTTTGTCTCCAAAGCCCCATATAATACCCACCACTGTGACCTGTACGCTCTTGTTGGCTGGTCCTCACTACATATTCGTCGCCAAACCCACTGGCTCCAGGCCATCTATAAATCACTGCTAGGCAAATCCCCGCCTTATCTTAGCTCATTGGTCACCATAGCAACACCCACCCGTAGTCTGCGCTCCAGCGGGTATATCTCACTGGTCATCCCCAAAGCCAACACCTCCTTTGGCCGCAATTCCTTCCAGTTCTCTGCTGCCAATGACTGGAACAAATTGCAAAAATCTCTGAAGCTGGAGACACTTATCTCCCTCACTAACTTTAAGCATCAGTTGTCAGAGCACCTTACCGATCACTGCACCTGTACACAGCCCATCTGAAATTAGCCCGCCCAACTACCTCATCCCTATATTGTTATTTATTTTGCTCATTTGTACCCCAGTATCTCTATTTGCACATCATCTCTTGCACATCTATCATTCCAGTGTTAATACTAATTGTAATTATTTTGCACTATAGCCTATTTTATTGCCTTACCTCCATAACTTGCTAAATTTGCACACACTGTATATATATGTATTTCTGTTGTATTTTTTGACTTTGTTTTGTTTTACCCCATATGTAACTCTGTGTTGTTGTTTTTATCGCACTGCTTTGCTTTATCTTGGCCAGGTCGCAGTTGTAAATGAGAACTTGTTCTCAACTGGTTTACCTGGTTAAATAAAGGTGAAATAAATAAAAAATATTTTAAAAAAAATCTCTGATGCAATAATCACCCTCCTGAATGATCACTGGAAGTTGAGGATAGACGTCCTTAAACTCTACTTCTTCCTCGTAAGGTGGGGGTCTTTTTGCTGAATCCTTATGTGAGAAAGGTGTATTGACTTCTGCCATTAGTTTTTCTGTTACCTTCGCCTCTTTTGCTATTTTCTCTATACCTCTGTCTCTTTTATCTTTTGTATCTTTTATCAGTTTTTGTCCCTCATTTTCAAACAACTTAAGAACACCCAGCTCTCTTTGTCTCTTTTCTTTATTCTGTTCCCCTTTTTTCCCCTTCTTCTGATCGGCCTTATATGTGGACACAAGCACTTGCATTATTTTAATTACATCTGGGTTAAGAGTCCCTTCCACTGGCCATGGTTGCTCAATGTCAGGCCAACGTTTATTCCATTTTTCCAGATAACCTTGCAATACCATTAACTGAAGGGTTACTATTTTGTACTACATCAACAGGAGTAATTACTTTCATAGTGTTGATGTCCTTTTTCCGCATTGTAACAACTCTTTTATATTCCTTTATTGTGAATTATTTTATTATTTATTATTATTTTAAACTAATTAATTTGTAAACCCAAAAATACTTTAAGCTATGTTGCTTATCATTCCCTCCTATTTTTATTTATTATTATTATTATTATTATTATTTTTCTTTTATTATTATTATTTATTTTTTCTACCAAATTATTGATTAGTGGCAATCTTACCACATCCGATAAAGAAAAGTAAAGGAAACTAGTAAACTTCAGAGCAATCAAAAAAGAAAGACCTGTAATCCAGCAACACTACAGCACCCACAAACAAATTGCTTAATGAGCACCCAATCACCTTAATTTTACAGAATAATCTCAGTGCTGGATTTTCAACACAACTCTAATCAAAACAACCCATGCAGAAAAAAACTTCAATGTGCAATTCTCAATTATATCAATTGATCAGTCTGTTGCCAAGTCCCTGCTAAATGGTCACAACATGAAATAATCTAGGCATACACAAACATATAAATGCCCTTCATCTATAATATCCTATAAGGGAAAGTAAGTTTTGTGGATAGAACAGTACTGGCCTTAATTGGACTGGATCCGGGGCAGGACACGCTGTCGCGTAACGCACTGATCAGCACCTCCTCTCTCTCTGTCTCCTCCTTCTCGTTTCTCACACCACAGGAGAACAAAAGAAACAGACAAGAATGTAGTATTTTATGTACTCACTGGGTTATTTCAACCATACAATACCCTTTTAGACCAACCTATGTTCAAATTCGCGCTAAGAAATAAGCAAACAGCTTAACTCAGGAATATTATAAATAGCGCAATAACATTTTTTTTTTTTTTTTTTTTAATTTTTTTTTATCCTTCAACATAGCTCTCATTTATAAATTCAATGAATCTCAATCAAATAGGTTCATAGTTACGCAACAGCCACTTAACAAACAGAATACTTTATTCGTGTGTACTCAAAGTCTGCCCCTTTCTTTTTTCTTTCTCAGCTATAAGTCTACGTCTCCCAGCAGCTCAGTGCAGGCAGGGGAGTGGCATATTCGCTCTGTGCAACTATAACCTCCTAAAATTCCACACATGTGCAGTTCATTTATTAGTGCAACTTCAGGGTGAGAGGAGCGCTCCCGCAAGTAACTTTTCTCTAAGTCAAACAGCAGACAGACCAGCTGTCCCTCCATTCTTTCCAACACAGACAAACAGTAACACTGAACAAAACGCACAAACCAACACAAAACATAGAACACAAATCCTACTTCGAAGTTTCTTAACTTAACTTTAGTCTATTTTCTCTCTCCTCTTTCTTCACCCATTCTACTCCAATCTGCATATTTATAGTTATTGTCTTATCCATTACAAATCATCTCTATACAATCATAACGTCCTCCCGGGGGCTCATGGATTTTAACAAATTTGAAAACGTTCTCTCAAATGGAGACTCATAAGGTTTTAACCGTAGTTAACAGATTTCCTTACAAAAAACTAAAACCCCTGTTCTCAACCAAAACATATATATGTATATATGTCTAACATAAAATCTTATCATAGCATGAGTCGAGCATATAAATCTCTACACAATCCACACAGCTCAAACACAGCAGAGACATCTTCCTTTGCGCACACACACACTCTCTTTCTCTCACACACACATAAAAACTATTCAATCAACAAGAATGCTGTCACGACCGTCTTCCAAATGAGTAGACCAAAGCGCAGCGCGTTGAGCGAACATGACTTTATTAATTCAAAGTCTGGAACAAAACAACAAAACAAGAACGATTCGTGAAGTCCTCTGCAATACTGACAGAACATGGAACAAAAACCCACAACACCCAAAGGAAAACATACAGATAAATATGGCTCCCAATCAGAGATAACGAGCCGACAGCTGACACTCGTTACCTCCGATTGGGAGTCACATGACTACACAAGAACTAACCAAAACCACACACACCCAAATGAACACACCCTATTCCCAACCTAACCAAAACAAACCCCAACAACACGAATACACCCTGGCTCAAATACAAGTCCCGGAGCCAGTGTGACAGTACCCCCCCCTAAAGGCGCGGACTGCGACCGCGCCTCAACTAGGGCTAACCCAGGGAGGGCTGGGTGGGCATACCTCTTCGGCGGTGGTTCTGGCTCTGGTCGTGGTCCCCACCCCACCATAGTCACTACCCGCTTCCGTAGCCTCCTCCAACTGACCACCCTCCAACTTAACCCCACCGGATTAAGGGGCAGCACCGGACTAAGAGGCAGCACCGGACTAAGGGGCAGCACCGGACTAAGGGGCAGCACCAGGATAAGGGGCAGCACCAGACTAAGGGGCAGCACCGGACTGAATGGCAGATCCTGGCTGGCTGGCTCTGGCGGATCCTGGCTGGCTGGCGGACCCCGGCTGGACGGCTCTGGCGGATCCTGGCTGGACGGCTCATGGCTGGCTGACGGATCTGGCTGCTCATGGCTGGCTGACGGATCTGGCTGCTCATGGCTGGCTGACGGATCTGGCTGCTCATGGCTGGCTGACGGATCTGGCTGCTCATGGCAGGCTGACGGATCTGGCTGCTCATGGCTGGCTGACGGATCTGGCTGCTCATGGCAGGCTGACGGATCTGGCTGCTCATGGCTGGCGGAAGGCTCTGGCTGATCCTGTCTGGCGGACGGCTCTGGCTGATCCTGTCTGGCGGAAGGCTCTGGCTGATCCTGTCTGGCGGAAGGCTCTGGCTGATCCTGTCTGGCGGAAGGCTCTGGCTGATCCTGTCTGGCGGAAGGCTCTGGCTGATCCTGTCTGGCGGAAGGCTCTGGCTGCTCCTGTCTGGCGGAAGGCTCTAGCGGCTCCTGTCTGGCGGAAGGCTTTAGGGGCTCCGGTCTGGCGGACGGCTCTGAAGGCTCATGGCAGACGGGCGGCTTTGCAGGCTCAGTACAGACGGGCAGTTCATGCAGCGCTTGGCAGACGGACAGTTCAGACGGCGTTGGGCAGACAGGCAGTTCAGGCGCCTTTGGGCAGACGGGCAGTTCAAGCGCCGTTGGGCAGACGGGCAGTTCAGGCGCCGTTGGGCAGACGGGCAGTTCAGGCGCCGTTGGGCAGACGGGCAGTTCAGGCGCCGTTGGGCAGACGGCAGACTCTGGCCGGCCGAGACGCACTATAGGCCTGGTGCGTGGTGCCGGAACTGGTGGTCCCGGGCTGAGGACACGCATCTCAGGGCTAGTGCGGGGAGCAGCAACAGGACGCACAGGACTCTGGGGACACACAGGAGGCTTGGTGCGTGGTGTAGGCACTGGTGGTACTGGGCTGGAGCGGGGAGGTGGCGCCGGAAATACCGGACCGTGCAGGCTTACTGGCTCCCTTGAGCACTGAGCCTGCCCAACCTTACCTGGTTGTATGCTCCCCGTCGCCCGACCAGTACGGGAAGGAGGAATAACCCGCACCGGGCTATGTAGGCGAACCGGGGACACCATGCGTAAGGCTGGTGCCATGTAAGCCGGCCCGAGGAGACGCACTGGTGGCCTGATGCGTTGGGCCGGCTTCATGACATCCGGCTCAACGCTCAATCTAGCCCGGCCGATACGTGGAGCTGGAATGTACCGAACCGGGCTATGCACGCGTACAGGAGACACCATGCGCTCTACTGCGTAACACGGTGTCTGCCCGTACTCTCGCTCTCCACGGTAAGTACAGGGAGTAGGCGCAGGTCTCCTACCTGACTTCGCCACACTCCCTTTAAGGCCCCCCCCAAGAAATTTTTGGCTAGTGCTCACGGGCTTCCAGCCTTGCCTCTGTGCTGCCTCCTCATATTGCCTCCTCTCGGCTTTAGCTGCCTCCAGCTCTTCACGAGGGCGGCGATATTCTCCCGGTTGTGCCCAAGGACCCCTTCCATCCAGTATCTCCTCCCATGTCCATGAATCCTGTGTAGGTGGATCCTGTTGCCGCTTGACACGCCGCTTGGTCCTAGAATGGTGGGTTTTTCTGTCACGACCGTCTTCCAAATGAGTAGACCAAAGCGCAGCGCGTTGAGCGAACATGACTTTATTAATTCAAAGTCTGGAACAAAACAACAAAACAAGAACGATTCGTGAAGTCCTCTGCAATACTGACAGAACATGGAACAAAAACCCACAACACCCAAAGGAAAACATACAGATAAATATGGCTCCCAATCAGAGATAACGAGCCGACAGCTGACACTCGTTACCTCCGATTGGGAGTCACATGACTACACAAGAACTAACCAAAACCACACACACCCAAATGAACACACCCTATTCCCAACCTAACCAAAACAAACCCCAACAACACGAATACACCCTGGCTCAAATACAAGTCCCGGAGCCAGAGTGTGACAAATGCATCCATTCATACGGTCCCAAAAGCTCCTTTTTCTTTATTTATAATTTTCCTTCCAAAATTTGTGCTACCTTGAGTTGCAGATATTCAATGAGAGGCTACTTCGGACATATACCTCGTCAACTATATACTGAAAGGTAACATACAATTGAATGTGTATTCTACAAACTCACAGTCCCTTGGAACTGACCCTAAAATTCACCTAGTGACTTCCCAGGATTTGTGGCCCATCTAATGATCGCCTCATTTGAGGGCTTCCGTAGATCAGCGACGTCCTAATTAGTATACATTTTTCCTTGTCCCTTATTTCTTCATTCTATTCCTTTTTCCCTTTAATTCTATTCAAACCAAATGTCCCTGGGCCCAGTGTTATCAATTCCTTTTTTCCTTAGATCTTGTATTATATAGACACTCCCCCCTGTTTGCATTGTTTCCAACAAATTTAGAAATTTAGAACGGAATCTTATCACACAGCAATAACAGCAGGGCACACACAGATTCTTCACGGTGCATCCCCCCAACGCACACACAGCTACACGAACTGACCAGCGCCAAAAGTTGTGAGAAAGCTCACCCTTATCTGCCGGCCTCTGGAGCGAGAGTCAGCTCGGAGCCCATGATGGAACGTTGAAACAGACGCAACACGTCCCAAAATCCTCGTCGCCAATTTCTGTGGTGGCCGAACAATGCTGTAATGCTGTGTTGACAAGGAATCCGCTGACACTGTACTTGATTATAACTTTTATTATATCAAGGATTTCAGCATCAATTGACAGATTTCTGCAGAATCTGGAGAGCAACTAACCCAATCTCAAATATGATCACTCTCCTCGTCCCTTTGTTCAAACATGGTATATATCCTATGTATGTCACGGTTTCGGCCGAGGCTGCCTCTCTTCCTTGCTCGGGCAGGCTTCGGCGGTCGTCGTCTCCGGAGTATTAGCTGCCACCGTTGTATGTTTCGATGTTCGTTTGGTTTTGTCTTGATGTTGTACACCTGTTTTCGTTTAGCGCTCATTAGTGTCCTATAAGTTCTCGTTGTGTTTGTCTGGTGTTGTGTGTGATTGTCCTCGCTGTCGTGTTTGTGCGCTACTGTTGGTCATCTGTACTTCGTTGTTTCCTCCTCTGTTTAGGAGGGTTCTCGCACATGTTAGTGCGCATTTTGGTTTACGCCTGTGTGCGTATTCTCTCGTCTCCGGGCTTTTTGGCTTGTGTATTGAGTGAGTTTTCACTAAAGTCTTTTGGACTAAGTTTCTGCGTCCTGCGCCTGATTCCTGCACCACACCCACCTACAGCACCCACTGACAGAATCACACACCATAAGGATGGAATCAGCAGGAGCCGCAGCAGCACCTGAGTCTCTGGAGGATAGGGTCCGTGAGCAGAACGATCAGATCCTTCGTATCGGGACCGCCCTGCAGGACGTGATTAACACCCTTCAACGCTGGGAGACCAGAGGGACACCCACAACTCCACCTCCCGTGCCATCACCATCGGCCAGTCAGCCTATTCAAGCTCCGGAACCCAGGGGAATTCGGCTCTCGCTCCCGAGGGCCTATGATGGGACCGCTGCCGGGTGTCAGGGCTTCCTTCTACAGGTGGAGCTATACCTGGCCACCGTACACCCGGCGCCCTCGGGACACGAGAGCGTGTCCGCCCTCATCTCCTGTCTTACCGGCAAGGCGTTGGAATGGGCCAATGCCGAGTGGAGGAGAATAGACGCCCCCACCATCACCTACACCTACGTTCTCCCGCCGCTTCAGGGCTGTGTTTGACCATCCACCTGAGGGGAAAGCGGCGGGGGAGCGTCTGTTCTACCTCCGGCAGGGGAGGAGGAGCGCCCAGGAGTTCGCTTTAGAATTCCGAACTCTAGCGGCGGATGCAGGGTGGAATGAGCGGGCCCTCATCGATCACTACCGCTGTAGTCTACGAGAGGACGTCCGTCGGGAGCTGGCCTGCAGGGATACCAGCCTCTCTTTCGATCAGTTAGTGGACATGTCCATCAGGCTGGACACCCTGCTGGCTACCCGCGGACGTTCCGAGGTGGGTCCGTCCATTCCATCCTCCAGCACCTCCGAGCCGAGCCCTATGGAGCTCGGGGGTGCTGGCGCTAGAGAGAGGAGGGGTCGGAGCACGAGGGGGGCCGTCCTCTGCACCAACTGTGGCCGTGGAGGACACACCGCGGCTAGGTGCTGGGGAGGGTCTCCTAGGGGAGAAGACGACAGGCTCCGCACTGGGGAGTCCTTCCAGGTGAGTAGGCGCCCCACTTACCCAGAGCTCTCTGTTGCGCACGTCTGTATACCTGTGCGATTTCCACAGGTTGCACCTCATTCCCAGCATAAGGCGCTGGTAGATTCAGGCGCGGCTGGGAATTTTGTTGATAGAAAATTTTGTGTAGAATTAGGGATTCCCCTTCTTCCTGTTGACGTCCCATTCCCCGTTCATGCCCTAGATAGCCGTCCGTTAGGATCGGGCTTGATCAGGGAGGTCACGGCACCACTTAGGATGTGTACGCAGGGGGGTCATGAGGAGATCATCCAGCTATTTCTGATCGACTCGCCTGCGTATCCGGTGGTGCTGGGAATGCCCTGGTTGAGTATCCATAATCCGTCTATTTCGTGGCAGGAGAGGGCTCTGATGGAGTGGTCTGCCCAGTGTGTGGGTCGATGTTTAGGTGTTTCCGTGGGGGCTACCTCGGTGGAGAGTCCAAACCAGGTGCCCGCATTGCACATTCCCCCCGAGTATGAGGATTTGGCTATTGTGTTCAGTAAGTCGAGGGCGACGCAGTTACCTCCTCATAGGCAGGGAGATTGTGCGATAGACCTCCAGGCAGGAGCTGCGCTCCCACGGAGCCATGTGTATCCTCTGTCTCAAGAGGAGAAAAGAGCTATGGAGACTTACATAGACGAATCTCTGAGACAAGGATACATACGGCCATCCACTTCCCCTGCGTCCTCGAGTTTCTTTTTTGTGAAGAAGAAGGATGGAGGGTTACGCCCGTGCATTGATTACCGTAGTCTCAATCAGATCACGGTGAAGTACAGTTATCCACTTCCTCTGATTGCGACCATGACGGAGTCATTGCACGGGGCGCGTTTTTTCACAAAATTGGATCTCATGAGCGCTTACAACTTGGTGCGCATTAGAGAGGGCGATGAATGGAAGACAGCGTTTAGTACCACCTCGGGGCATTACGAGTATCTTGTCATGCCATACGGGTTGATGAACGCTCCTTCAGTGTTCCAATCATTCGTGGATGAGATATTCAGGGACATGCAGGGGCAGGGGGTGGTCGTGTACATAGATGACATTCTCGTGTACTCGTCTACCCGAGTCGAACATGTGGCCCTGGTGCGCCGAGTGTTGAGGAGGCTGTTGGAGCACGACCTGTATGTCAAGGCAGAGAAATGTTTGTTTTTCCAGGAGTCGATCTCCTTTTTGGGTTATCAGTTGTCTGCGTCAGGGGTGAAGATGGAGGTTGACCGGGTGTCAGCCGTGCGTAATTGGCAAACTCCAACCACTGTTAAAGAGGTGCAGCAGTTCTTGGGGTTTGCAAATTACTACCGGAGGTTTATCCGGGGTTTTGGACAGGTGGCAGCTCCCATAACGTCTCTTTTGAAGGGGGGTCCGGTGCGTTTGCAGTGGTCAGCCGAGGCGGACAGGGCTTTTGGGAGGCTGAAGGACCTGTTTACTTCGGCTCCGGTGCTGGCGCATCCGGATCCCTCTTTACCATTTCAGGTAGAGGTGGACGCGTCAGAGGCCGGTATAGGAGCCGTGCTTTCGCAACGGTCCGGCACGCCACCTAAACTCCGCCCCTGTGCTTTTTATTCCAAAAAGCTCAGTCCGGCGGAGCGAAATTATGACGTAGGGGACAGGGAGCTGTTAGCCATGGTACAGGCCCTAAAGGTGTGGAGGCATTGGCTTGAGGGGGCTCAACACCCTTTTCTCATTTTGACTGACCACCGTAATCTGGAGTACATCCGGGCAGCTAGGAGACTGAACCCTCGCCAGGCGTGGTGGAACATGCTTTTGGCCCGGTTCGTATTTAAGATCACGTACATCCCTGGGTCACAGAACGGTAAGGCAGACGCACTGTCTCGGCGGTATGACACGGAGGAGAGGTCCGTGGAGCCCACTCCCATACTGCCGGAGTCTTGTCTGGTGGCACCGGTAGTGTGGGAGGTCGATGCTGAGATCGAGCGGGCGTTGCGCACCGACCCTAGTCCTCCTCAATGCCCGGAGGGTCGGACGTACGTCCCGCTCGAGGTTCGGGATCGATTGATCTATTGGGCTCACACGTCACCCTCTTCAGGACATCCTGGTGTTGGCCGGACAGTGCACTGCCTTAGTGCTAAGTACTGGTGGCCCACGTTAGCGAGGGATGTGAGGGTTTATGTCTCCTCCTGCTCGGTGTGCGCCCAGTGTAAGGCGTCTAGACATCTGCCTAGGGGTAAGTTACAACCCCTGCCCGTTCCACAACGACCATGGTCTCACCTCTCGGTGGACTTCGTCACTGACCTTCCCCCCTCGCAGGGGAATACTACTATACTGGTCGTTGTGGACCGGTTCTCTAAGGCCTGTCGTTTGCTCCCTATGCCGGGCCTTCCTACTGCCCTACAGACCACCGAAGCTCTATTCACCCACGTTTTCCGGCACTACGGGGTACCCGAGGATATTGTGTCTGATCGAGGTCCCCAGTTCACCTCCAGAGTCTGGAGAGCGTTTATGGAGCGCTTGGGGGTCTCGGTGAGCCTCACCTCGGGTTACCATCCTGAGAGTAATGGGCAGGTGGAACGTGTGAACCAGGATGTGGGTAGGTTTCTTAGATCATACTGCCAGGACCGGCCAGAGGAGTGGGCACGTTACGTTCCCTGGGCAGAAATGGCCCAGAATTCCCTACGCCATTCCTCAACTAACCTAACCCCTTTCCAATGTGTGTTAGGTTACCAGCCGGTTCTGGCACCATGGCAGCAGAGCCAGATCGAGGCTCCTGCGGTGGATGAGTGGGTGCGGCGCTCGGAGGAGACGTGGAACGCTGCACACGTCCACCTGCAGCGGGCCCTCCGTCGTCAGAAGGCGAGCGCCGATCTCCACCGCAGTGAGGGGCCGGTGTACGCACCTGGTGATCGAGTCTGGCTCTCTACCAGAAACCTGCCCCTCCGCCTGCCCTGCCGGAAACTGGGTCGGCGGTTTGTGGGGCCGTTTAAAGTCCTGAGAAGATTGAACGAGGTGTGTTACAGATTACAACTACCTATTGAGTATAAGAATATTAACCCCTCGTTCCATGTGTCTCTTCTCAGGCCGGTGGTAGCTGGTCCACTCCAGGAAAATGAGATCAGAGAGACTCCTCCGCCCCCATTGGACATCGAGGGGGCACCGGCGTACTCCGTGCGGTCCATCTTGGATTCGAGACGTCGGATGGGGGGTCTCCAATATCTCGTGGAGTGGGAGGGGTACGGCCCGGAGGAACGGTGCTGGGTGCCGAGGAGAGACATTTTGGACCCGTCTCTCCTGACAGAATTCCACCGTAGTCACCCGACGCGCCCTGCTCCGCGTCCTCCTGGTCGTCCCCGAGGCCGGAGTCGGCGCACGTCTGGAGCCGCGCGTCAAGGGGGGGGTACTGTCACGGTTTCGGCCGAGGCTGCCTCTCTTCCTTGCTCGGGCAGGCTTCGGCGGTCGTCGTCTCCGGAGTACTAGCTGCCACCGTTGTATGTTTCGATGTTCGTTTGGTTTTGTCTTGATGTTGTACACCTGTTTTCGTTTAGCGCTCATTAGTGTCCTATAAGTTCTCGTTGTGTTTGTCAGGTGTTGTGTGTGATTGTCCTCGCTGTCGTGTTTGTGCGCTACTGTTGGTCATCTGTACTTCGTTGTTTCCTCCTCTGTTTAGGAGGGTTCTCGCACATGTTAGTGCGCATTTTGGTTTACGCCTGTGTGCGTATTCTCTCGTCTCCGGGCTTTTTGGCTCGTGTATTGAGTGAGTTTTCACTAAAGTCTTTTGGACTAAGTTTCTGCGTCCTGCGCCTGATTCCTGCACCACACCCACCTACAGCACCCACTGACAATGTAACATAAGATGGCGTGTTTTGAATAGACCAATCCCTGGCCTCCACATTTCTCAATGTCCACTGTTTTAGGGGGCCCCTATAGTAATACTTTCCAGATGTTTCAGCAAAGCAAAGTAGAGTCCATTTAACCAACAATATGAAAACCTCAGCCAAAGCTATAAATGTTCAGATACTACACAGGCATTAGTTACAGTTCGATGCTTTCTCTTGAGTTTGCAGCCTGATGAAAGCCAGTCAATATTTAAATCACCCAGAAAATATACCTCTATTGATATCACATAAATTTTCAAGCATTTCACACATGTTATCCAGATACTGAATGTTAGCACTTGGTGGTCTATAGCAGCTTCCCACCAGAATAGGCTTTAGGTGAGGCAGATGAACCTGTAGCCATATTACTTCAACAGTATTTAACATGAGATCCTCTCTAAGCTTTACGGGAATGTGGTTCTGTATATAAACAGTCACACCTCCACCTTTGGCATTTCTACATTTTCTGTAGATCTTATAACCATGTATTGCTACCACTGTATCATCAAAGTTATTATCTAAGTGAGTTTCAGAGATTGTCAGAACATGAATTTTACATTTACATTTTAGTCATTTAGCAGACACTCTTATCCAGAGTGACTTACAGTTTTAATGAGTGCATACATTTTTCATACTGGCCCCCCGTGGGAAACGAATCCACAACCCTGGCATTGCAAGCGCCATGCTCTACCAACTGAGCTACAGGAGGCCCTGAATGTCATCTGTTACTAGCAAATTATTGATTTCATGAACCTTGTTTCTTAAACTACATACGTTAACGTGGGCTATTTTTAACACTTTTCTGGGATGCTTGAATGTTTTTCTTGCTTTACTGGGAAGCTTAGCAGAGGCAGACATGCTCAAGTTCTTTATGTTAGTGCAGGGTGAGCTGCACACAGTGGACTTCCTGCTTGGGCACACCACCTCAGTGCTAACAGTATAACTCTGGTTCATAGGCATATGATTACTGCATACAATAGCTGTAGGATCTGCAGAGGCATTCAGGGCAGTAAGAGGGACATAAATTAGGTTACTTACATTGTTTCTTCCAACGCCCCTGGGATAATGTACATTTGCTGAAGCATTATGACAACTCAGCGACACAATGGTAGGGATTAAATGAGCTGGGCTTGGGTCATTAATAAGTAATTGTCTCAACGCAGCCTTAAAATGCTGTGAAAGGATCCAGGAACCCAAATGATTTGGGTGGATCCCATCCTCCTTGTAATACGAGCTTTGTTTCCCGAAGGTATCAAAATTGTCAATAAATGTTACACCCACAGAGCTGCAATAGTCTCGTAGCCAGCTATGGAGGGCTAAAAGTCTGCTGAACCATTCAATGCCACAATTTTTGGGAGGGCAGAGGGACATATATTATGGGGCGTTTGTTGGTGTCAAGTAGTGACACAATCAGTTCTTTAAAGTCCATCTTCAGCTGTTCTGAGCAGCCCTTCATAATGTCATTCGACCCCACATGAACCATGACAGTATCAGCCCCCGGTGACTAATGCACAGCCTCGGGAAGCAACCTGGTGATATCCTGAACTTTTTCCAGAGGAAAACACAAAGTCTTTGCCCCAGGTGTAAGATATATGCCTCACCATCGAACTCCCTATCACAATAGCTGGAATGATCCGGTCTCTGCCGTGTCTCGAAGCTGATTGCGAGGCTAGAGCCACAGAACGATTCTTCTCCTTCTTTCTGGTTCCGACACGCATCCATTTACGCTCACCTGGAGTCGAACAATGAACAGCCATTTTCTGGTTCAAGCTCGTAGAGGGGTGCAGTTGCGGAAATTGATCATAGGCCAGGAAGGTCCCATTATGATCCTCTTGAATGTTTTGATAGGAAGCATTTAAAGATGCCGAAAGTCTCATGGAATCCTTATTCAGTTCAAGGCACTTGGTCAAATTGTTTATTTCTTAATGAAGAGTAATAATCCTTTCTTTAGCTGCATCAAGTTCAATAAATGTTTCACAAATGATGGTATCCATCGGACCTTTCCCCGTGACAACTATGAACATGTCGCAGATTATACAGTTAATAGCACGTGAGTCCACTGCAGATTCAAAGGAGTTTTCACTGCTGAACGCCGACAGTCCAAGGGAACAAACCAGGGGCTTAGATGGTCCCTCCATGGCAGCGGATGCCCCTACCAGCACCCCGCACAACTGTGTTGTTGTCAGTCTCTCGTTGAATGTGGAGAGTGAGAGAGAAGCGCAGTGGGGCGGGTGATGGCTGGGTCAGGTTGTCAGTGGCAGGTCGCCGGCTGTTCCTTGCTACGCACCGGCCCGGCTGTGCCTGTCAGAGCTGTGTCGGCCGTGTCCCCAGTGTCTGTAGTCGTGGGGGATACAAAACATACAATTACAGCATGTACTGGCCAACAATTGGAGGCACACTCACACGCTGGAAAGAAGGACTTTCCTTTAGTAGTTCTATAGAGAGCGTTGTATGAGTTGAGCTCTTGCAGGTAGCCAAGTCTCAACAAACAGCACAGCAGCAAGACAACGCGGAAGTGTAACGTTTTTCAGGAGAGCAGTGTGTCCATCAACAGTGTATGCTTGTCATCGGCAAGGACTATAAAAATAAACTGAATAGAGCTAAGCACAGGCAAAATCCTAGATGAAAACCTAGTTCAGACAAATTCACCTTTCAGCAGGACAATAACCGAAAACACAAGGCCAAATATACATTGGACAAATATACACTGGCTTACCAAGACCAGGTTTTGAATTAAATCGGCTAGAAAATCTATGGCAAGACTTGATAATGGCTGTCTAGCAATAGTCAACAACCAACTTGACAAGGCTTGAATAATAAATAAATAAATAATGTGCAAATAGTGTACAATCCAGATGTGCAAAACTCTTAGAGACTTACCCAAAAAGACACACGTCACGATCGTCGTAAGAACCGGATCAAGGCGCAGCGTACATCTTTTAATGAGTACTTTTCAACACATGAACAAAACAACAAAACGATACGTGAAGTCCTAAGGTTAACAAAACACAAACCTCTCCGGAACAAGATCCCACAATTAACAAGTGCCAACAGGCTGCCTAAGTATGGTTCCCAATCAGAGACAACTGCCTCTGATTGGGAACCACCCCGGCCAACATAGAAACACATGAACTAGAACCTCAACATAGAACAAACAACATAGAAACGAACACCCTGGCTCAACATATAAGAGTCCCCAGAGCCAGGGCGTGACAACACAGCTGTAATTGCCGCCAAAGGTGATTCTAACATGTATTGACTCAGCGGTGTGAATACTTATGTAAATGTTTATTTTGTAATAAATTAGCAAAAATAGCTAAAAACATGTTTTCACTTTGTCATTATGGGTTATTGTGTGTAGATGGGTGAGAGAGAAACATCTATTTAATCCATTTTGAATTCAGGCTCTAACACAACGTGGAATAAGTCAAGGGGTATGAATACTTTCTGAAGGCACAGTATATGAGACCCCAAACCTCTCACTCTCTCTCTCTCTCTCTCTCTCCTCTCTCTCTCTCTCTCTCTCTCTCTCTCACTCTCTCTCTCCCTCTCTCTCTCTCTCTCTCTCTCTCTCTCTCCTCTCTCTCTCTCTCTCTCTCTCTCTCTCTCTCTCTCTCTCTCTCTCTCTCTCTCCCTCTCTCCCTCTCTCTCTCTCTCTCTCTCTCTCTCTCTCTCTCTCTCTCTCTCTCTCTCTCTCTCTCTCTCTCTCTCTCTCTCTCTCTCTCTCTCTCTCTCTCTCTCTCTGTCTCTCTCTCTCTTTCCTCTTCTCTATCTCTCTGATTAGGCTAGCTACAGTAGCCTTCACCTGCGTTGGTATGACAGACCTTTTGAATTCTCCTCGGTGTAATGTTCTATTAGGGATGAAAAGAGCTTGGGATCAGATAAGAGAGAATATTCTGATGGTGCTAGATGGGATCTCTAGTTAATTTGTGGAGTGAATGAACATTATGGGTATGAGGCCATGGCAATATTGGATCTCTTAACCAGAATATAAGCCTGGGGAATTAATAGATATTAAAGTTAATGTGATTGGCCGGCTGGAGGATCGGAACTACGGGAATCAGAACTGCTAAATCATCCAATCAGAAGTAGGTATTGTCATGGAATGAATAGCCTATTAACAGAACTTTTGCAGGGTAGCAACATGACAGCCAATGGGTGAAGTGGGCCAGTGCTGACTTACACAGACTCTCTTTCATTCCATGTGCAGCACTGGTAACCAAAGCAGATGTAGCATCTCTGTATAAGAGGTCTGGGCATTTATGGTGGAGGAGATCATGTTCATGCCCTGTAATCACAAGGTCACTGGTTCAAGCCCTGGCTTTCACTACACACTGATCTACAACATTAAATATGATTAAATAAACTAATGGGAGCTGATTGGAGTCAATTGCCTATTTGAAGCCCAGGACATTGTAGGCTGTACCACAATGTTTTCCTCTACAGCTCAACCCTCTTTCCTTTAGCATATTTCAGTCAATCAACACATATACAAGTAGGCCTACACAGTATATTCTGACAGTATAACATGTAGGCTAATAGTATATTCTGACAGTATAACATGTAGGCTAATAGTATATTCTGACAGTATAACAGTATATAATAGTATATTCAGACAGTATAACAGTATGTCATAGTATATTCTGACTGTATAACATGTAAGCTAATAGTATATTCTGATGCTATAACATACAATGATCTATTCTGATAGAAGGTAGGCTATATAATAGAATAATAATAGTATAATATTACTATGATTTTCATATGCCTGCTTGTATTCTGTCACACGTTAGACTAGATATTATTGTTATTAATTATTATTATTATTATTATTATTATTATCATTATTATTATTATTATGTAATGTGTGACAGAATACAAGTAGACATATGGATATCTTAGTGCACAAGATATTGATATTCTTCAGTACTTCCAGTGCTATTTTGAGAATATGCTAATAATCCACAGTGCGATTGACACTGAAGGGCGCCAATTAACATAAGTCAATTCTGCACTCAGTTAGGAGTGAAATGCTGCAAACACAGCCTAGCGTAGGAGCCATTTTGGACTTCTTATGAGTTCTGTAGTCTATGGGCGCGTTACTCTGCCCAGGCTTGCTGACGCATGCCAGATTTTACAACGCCTGGATGGATATTACGTATATCAGCTAACCACATCAATCTGGTACCCGATGGCACAGTTGATGATGTGGCACGTGATCATTGGTTGATGCATGCAATGTCTGAGCATGGGAACACGGCCCATGTGTTGTCTGTCTAGGGATGTTTTAGCTTGTTTTATACACTAGTAAGGGCACTTTCACGTGGGGTTATGGGGCACATGGTACAGGAAGAGGATGCCTACTCAGGTGACCAGGAAGTATTAGTTAACACAGGTGAGAGGAGAGCGGTTTTTAACTTCTCGCAGGAAATCGCTTATGGAATCGCACCTCTCTGCACACGTTATACTGTAAATGAAATGGGTTGGACCTTTGCATTTATATCTGCAATAAATGGGAACACGAACGCCACCCAAACAAAGATGTAGGCCTAGCCTATGTTTGGGAAGCCAATTCTATGTGGACACGTCATGAAGAGCTCTCAATGCCGTTTCATGGAATCGCCATTAGGTCTACAGCTAGGTTCTTCACAGCAGCTTGAATTAATGAAAAAAACGTCAAAAATATAGTTCAGTGTTGATAGGCTACTGAGTTTACTTCAATGTCTCTATATCAGATCATGTCATGGAATTCACATGCGACCTACCTTTTCTCTATCCCACACTTGTTGACTGCTGCATAAAATGTGTCTTTTGGAGTGCTGTCCATTCTCTACATCGAGAAACCAGAGCCCTTCCTATAATCATCATTCATCTAAGCACCATCAAGCCCCATCCACAAAATGTTCCCCCTTTTTAAATGTGTGGAGTAGCCTAGCCCAGGAGTTCCCAACATTTTTCACTCAGGCCCCCCCCCCCCTTCCAGAATTGGGCAACATTTTGCAGGTTTAAAGCTTAAAGCTTTCCTGCAATTCTATACATTTTGCCTTGGGATGGAGACTATATTTTGGCGTTTTAAAGCTCATTTCCTGCAATTCTACACATTTTGTCATGGGGTGCAGAGAACCTGTTGCCGTTTTAAAGATAATTTTCTGCAATTCTAAAATGTTTGCCAGGTCTTATGTGTGTTTATCTGATATTTGAGTGACTCAAACATTACAGCAAAATCAATGGGCTAAAAAACCTAGCTAAAAATGTTTAACTGACATGGGCTAGTTGACCTGGACATTTCTGACAAGTTATAAATAGCTCTCTAAAGTCTGCAATGACTGACATGGCAAGAGTAAAACTGCTGATGCACTACCCAATTTCTAAATTGTGCATTCTACTATTACAACTTTCAGGAGTAAGTTGAAAGTTGGACTGAGTTCCTTAAAAAGTTATCCCCTGCCGACCCCTCACCCGCCCCACAGTTTGGGAACCACTGGCCTAGCCCATGATAGGCCTATCTACAATGTGTAGGCTATAATTGCTCTTTTAATTGTTTTTCATTCACATAATTTGCACAATAATACAGTATGTACGATATTCACTGCATAGTCGCTGGGAAAATACAGTAGATCTATGCTCAATTAATCCTGAATGAATCAAAATCAACTGGCCTGACAATCTTTTCAAAATCTGAGAGCGAGGCCCCCCATGGTGTCCCAAGAGGATTCCGGCGTGTTGAACACCAACTGCCACCCGAAAGAGGTGGGCGGCAGAGAGAGAGCGAGAGAGAGAGAGAGAGAGAGAGAGAGAGAGAGAGAGAGAGAGAGAGAGAGAGAGAGAGAGAGAGAGAGAGAGAGAGAGAGAGAGAGGACCTCAACATGACAGCTGAACATATGCCCAGGCTGTGAGCAGAGCAACAGGCCCAACCCCCACTAATGCACCCTCCCAAGCCCCATCCTGCGACCTAAAAGGTATGTATCAGATGCTCAACATGCTCTGCTCACATCTACTGTAATGGTCTGGGCCGAAACCACACGAAAACATTACTAGACTCTATGGAACACAAAGCTTTTACTGTCTCATCCTGGAATATACGTCTGATGTCATCTGCCTTTGGCCTAAAGAGCAGGAACCCAGATTTAATAAAAAAAATTGGAAATACAGACATTATCATCCTACAAGAAACATGGTATAGAGGAGACGGACCCACTGGTTGCCATCTAGGTTACAGAGAGCTGGTAGTCCCATCCACCAAACTACCAGGTGTGAAACAGGGAAGAGACTCAGGGGGTATGCTAATTTGGTATAGAGCAGACCTAACACACTCTATTAAATTAGTCAAAACAGGAGAGGGGGAGATCAACCATTTCCAGGCCCAGGGACATGTACTAGTCTGTGGAAACCTAAATACCAGAACTGGACAAGAACCTGACACTCTCAGCACATGGGTTGATACATTTGATTTCCATTGATAATTTGTGTGTGATTTTGTTGTCAGCACATTCAACTATGTAAAGAAAAAAGTATTTAATAAGATTATTTCATTCATTCAGATCTAGGATGTGTTATTTTAGTGTTCCCTATATTTTTTTGAGCAGTGTATATCAACGAATTGGCGAGGGCACTAAAACAGTCTGGAGCACCCAGCCTCACCCTACTAGAATCTGAAGTCAAATGTCTACTGTTTGCTGATGATCTGGTGCTTTTGTCACCAACCAAGGAGGGCCTACAGCAGCACCTAGATCTTCTGCATATATTCTGTCAGACCTAGGCCCTGACAGTAAATCTCAGTAAGACAAAAATAATGGTGTTGCAAAAAAGGTCCAGATGCCAGGACCACAAATACAAATTCCATCTGGACACCGTTGCCCTAGAGCACACAAAAAACGATCCATACCTCGGCCTAAACATCAGCGCCACAGGTAACTTCCCCAAAGCTGTGAACGATCTGAGAGACAAGGCAAGAAGGGCCTTCTACGCCATCAAAAGGAACATAAAATGTAACATACCAATTAGGATCTGGCTAAAAATACTTGAATCAGTTATAGAACCCATTGCCCTTTATGGTTGTGAGGTCTGGGATCCACTCACCAACCAATAATTCACAAATTGGGACAAACACCAAATTGAGACTCTGCATGCAGAATTCTGCAAAAAATATCCTCAGTGTACAATGTAAAACACCAAATAATGTATGCAGAGCAGAATTAGGCCGATACCCGCTAATTATCAAAATCCAGAAAAGAGCCGTTAAATTCTACCTAAAAGGAAGCCATTCTCACACCTTCTATAACAAAGCCATCAACTACAGAGAGATACCCCTGGAGAAGAGTCCCCTAAGCAAGCTGGTCCTGGGGCTCTGTTCACAAACACAAACAGACCCCACAGAGCCCCAGGACAACAACAACAACACAATTAGACCCAACCAAATCATGAGAAAACAAAAAGAATTACTTGACACACTGGAAAGAATTAACAAAAAAATGAAACAAACTAGAATGCTATTTGGCCCTAAACAGAGAGTACACAGTGGCAGAATACCTGACCACTGTGACTGACCCAAAATTAAGGAAAGCTTTGACTATGTACAGACTCAGTGAGCATGGCCTTGCTATTGAGAAAGGTCGCCATAGGCAGAGCTGGCTCTCAAGAGAAGACAGGCTATGTGCACACTGCCCACAAAATTAGGTGGAAACTGAGCTGCACTTCCTAACCTCTTGCCAAATGTATGACCATTTTAGAGACACATATTTCCCTCAGATTACACAGACCCACAAAGAATTCAAAAAGAAATCAAATTTTGATAAACTCCCATATCTATTAGGTGAAATACTACAGTGTGCAATCACAGCAGCAAGATTTGTGACCTGTTGCCACAAGAAAAGGGCAACCAGTGAAGAACTAACACCACTGTAAATACAATCCATATTTATGTTGATTTATTTTCCCATTTTTTACTTTAACTATTTGCACATTGTTACAACACTGTATATAGACATAAAATGACATTTGCAAGGTCTTTGTATATTTCACTTTTGTTTATCCATTTCAATTGCTTTGGCAATGTAAACATATGTTTCCCATGCCAATAAAGCCCCTTGAATTTAATTTAATTGAGATCAACTTCAGTACCATTCAGCTCTGGGTAGCGACCTCTGAACGAAACGAAGCTTCTTTCAGAGAAGCCATCAGCAAATAGCGTTCAGTCTCATTAGTCCACACTGCATTGAGGACTGCCTACAGTCGTGGTCAAAAGTTTTGAGAATGACACAAATACTAATTTTCACAAAGGCTGCTGCCTCAGTTTTGATGATGGTAATTTGCATATACTCCAGAATGTCATGAAGAGTGATCAGATGAATTGCAATTAATTGCAAAGTCCCTCTTTGCCATGAAAATGAACTTAATCCCCAAAAAACATTTCCACTGCATTTCAGCCCTGCCACAAAAGGACCAGCTGCCATCATGTCAGTTATTCTCTCGTTAACACAGGTGAGAGTGTTGACGAGGACAAGGTTGGAGATCACTCTGTCATGCTGATTGAGTTAGAATAACAGACTAGAAGCTTTAAAAGGAGGGTGGTACTTGAAATCATTGTTCTTCCTCTGTTAACCATAGTTACCTGCAAGGAAACACGTGCCGTCATCATTGCTTTGCACAAAAAGGGCTTCACAGGCAAGGATATTGCTGCTAGTAAGATTGCACCTAAATCAACCATTTATCGGATCATCAAGAACTTCAAGGAGAGAGGTTCAATTGTTGTGAAGAAGGCGTCAGGGCGCCCAAAAAAGTCCAGCAAGCGCCAGGACCGTCTCCTAAAGTTGATTCAGCTGGGGGATCGGGGCACCACCAGTGCAGAGCTTGCTCAGGAATGGCAGCAGGCAGGTGTGAGTGCATCTGCACGCACAGTAAGGCGAAGACTTTTGGAGGATGGCCTGGTGTCAAGAAGGGCAGCAAAGAAGCCACTTCTCTCCAGGAAAAACATCAGGGACAGACTGATATTCTGCAAAGGGTACAGGGATTGGACTGCTGAGGACTGGGGTAAAGTCATTTTCTCGGATGAATCCCCTTTCCGATTGTTTGGGGCATCCGGAAAACACCTTGTCCGGAAAAGACAAGGTGAGCGCTACCATCAGTCCTGTGTCATGCCAACAGTAAAGCATCCTGAGACCATTCATGTGTGGGGTTGCTTCTCAGCCAAGGGAGTGGGCTCATTCACAATTTTGCCTAAGAACACAGCCATGAATAAAGAATGGTACCAACACTTCCTCCGAGAGCAACTTCTCCCAACCATCCAAGAACAGTTTGGTGACGTCCAATGCCTTTTCCAGCATGATGGAGCACCTTGCCATAAGGCAAAAGTGATAACTAAGTGGCTCAGGGAACAAAACATCGACATTTTGGGTCCATGGCCAGGAAACTCCCCAGACCTTAATCCCATTGAGAATTTGTGGTCGATCCTCAAGAGGCGGGTGGACAAACAAAAACTCACAAATTCTGACAAACTCCAAGCATTGATTATGCAAGAATGGGCTGCCATCAGTCAGGATGTGGCCCAGAAGTTAATTGACAGCATGCCAGGGCAGATTGCAGAGGTCTTGAAAAAGAAGGGTCAACACTGCAAATATTGACTATTTGCATAAACAATGTAATTGTCAATAAAAGCCTTTGACACTTATGGAATGCTTGTAATTATACTTCAGTATACCATAGTAACATCTGACTAAAATATCTCATAACTCTGAAGCAGCGAACTTTGTGAAGACCAAAACTTGTGTCATTCTCAAAACTTTTGACCACGACGGTACACTTGTGGTGTCTAAGGAATTTATGATTTTGTTGACGTTTGCAAATGGTGTGTTAGAGGAACTTGGCTCTGCTTGCGGAAACATCTGGAAAACATTATTATAGGGGCCCCATAAAACAGAGGAGAGTCTGCTATGAAGGAACCCTGGGATTGGTCTGTATGGGAAAACACCCATATTATGTTACATAGGGCATAGGATATAAATACCACAGTTGAGACAAAGGAGGACAGAACTACATATTATTTTTGAGTCATTGTTCTCCAGATGCCTGCAGATGTCTGTAAACTTATGCTGAAATCTTGTGATATAAATAAACCTTTATAATCAAAGTACAGTGTAAGTGGACTCCTTGGTCTCACAGCAAATATTAGCATTATTCTTTATAAACAACACACTAAAAATGGCTTGATATTGTAAGTAACCGTCTCTAACTATCACCGAGTGCTGCTGTTGGTGACGTCATTAAAGTTGGGAACCGTAGGCTATAATATTGAGTGAGTGTGTGTGTGTGTGTGTGTGTGAGAGAGAGAGAGAGAGAGAGAGAGAGAGAGAGAGAGAGAGAGAGAGAGAGAGAGAGAGAGAAATTCTCGCGCGCGGAGTCTTCTCATCGCCAGTCTGTAGCTCTCGAGCCTCAGGAAAGCCGTGTCTAGCTCTGAACGGATATATTTCTCCGCCACTTTCATTTATCCCGTTTTCAGTCTGTTATCAACGCGAAGATGCACCGGCGAAGTCCTGGGCTGGTTTTAACATTGACGTTAACGTCAATGCTGTGGATTTTTAACAGTTTCAGCAGCCTGCACGGTGCTCTCCCGTCAGCACGTAAGTTACGGGTTTGTTTCATGGTCATGTGTGCTGGTGGTGTATGGCAGAGGCATCGCGGGTCAGGGAATGGTGGACGGCAGGGCATGAGAACCGACCGCTGACGCACGGAATTGATGGACTGTTTGGTGCCATTATGAACATTTAGGCTATTTTGTAGATGGTGTCAATGTCAAGTGACTGTATTTTTTACGCGTGTTTCGTGGGTACATGTATTTATGTGACTCTGCAGCTAGGACGCTCCAGACAATTTCCCTCTTATTCCCCCTTAGATACATTGTCTTATATGTTATTATAACGGGTCTGGTATTGTTGTCAAGGGTCCGTTAAACGTTAAGGGATGCTCGCCAGCCGGTGTGGTAGGGAAAAGGTAGCCTATGTAAAAAACATGCTAGGGATGGTGGAACTTCATGCTTTGATTGGTTGTCACTTTCATTCTTTTTGTTTTTTTGATGTTGTCAATTTGCATGCGGTGTAGCCTGTCTAGCTAAGGCTATGTGTTTATCTATCTATCTATCTATCTATCTATCTATCTATCTATCTATCTATCTATCTATCTATCTATCTATCTATCTATCTATCTATCTATCTATCTATCTATCTATCTATCTATCTATCTATCTATCTATCTATCTATCTATCTATCTATCTATCTATCTATCTATCTATCTATCTATCTATCTATCTATCTATCTATCTATCTATCTATCTATCTATATATCTCTCTCTCTCTCTCTCTCTCTCTCTCTATCTATCTATCTATCTATCTATCTATCTATCTATCTATCTATCTATCTATCTATCTATCTATCTATCTATCTATCTATCTATCTATCTATCTATCTATCTCTCTCTCTCTCCTCTTATCCCTCTGGAAATTCCTCTGTCTCTTTCTCTTTCTCTCTATGATTATTCTATCTCCCTTCTACCCTTCCTCTTCTCTCTCTCCCTCATTCCCTCTCTCTCCCACGCTCTCTCTCTCCATTCTTCAGCTCTCCTCTTGCTTTTGCTCTCCCTCATTCTAGCCCCCCCCCCCCCTTTCTATTTTATATCTTATTTTTCCTCTCTCTACCTGATTACTAGTGTTTGATAAAAACTCCATTCTACCAGGATTCTCTCTGGAAAAACTGTGCGTGTGTGTGTGTGTGTGTGTGTGTTTCTCTCCAGGGATTAGGTGTTGGAGCAGGTAACAGGATCAGATCCACAAACCAGCCAGACTCTGCATGGGGCTAGCTTTCACACGACCCTCTGGTCCTGGTACAATACAAGACTAGGATGGAACCTTAAACAGACTCTGGGGCTAGTTTTCATACAACCCTTAGAGTAGTGTCTGTCCCTTGTACGACAAGAGTAGAATATAACTCCATCTTAATCTGAATGTAATGTTAAAACTTTGTTTTTCCATAGAAACACTCTTTAATAGAGATTCAATTTGGAATATCACTTTTCTATTCAGTGTTTCATATAGGGACATGAATACCAAGATGATGCTATCTATGCTTTATTAAGGGAACCAGCCAATCCCTGGTTGTCTAAATGCACAGTGACAACCCATGCAGGATAATTCCTTTAACAATGTCCAACTACCACAGCATACACGTGTGTGTGAGTGTGAGTGTGTGTGTGTGTGTGTGTGTGAGTGTGTGTGTGTGTGTGTGTGTGTGTGTGTGTGAGTGAGTGTGTGTGTGAGTGTGTGTGTGAGTGTGTGTGAGTGTGTGTGTGTGTGTGTGTGTGTGTGTGTGAGTGTGAGTGTGTGTGTGTGTGTGTGTGTGTGTGTGTGTGTGTGTGAGAGAGAGAGAGAGAGAGAGATCTAAAGTTATTCTAGTGGAATGTGTTCTTATTAGCACTAGAGCCGGGACGATACCAGTATCGCGATATGTTTTCGATGGCAAAAAATGAAAACATGAAGAAGACTAGTCTTTGGTCCTTTAAAAACCTGCTGTATGTAAAATATTGTGTGCTATAGCTTGGAAAATGAATAAATGTGACTCTGGATGACAACATAATGATGTTTGTTTCCAACATTAGGGCTGTTTTCCTGAAGAAGTTACAGTGGGGAGAACAAGTATTTGATACACTGCCGATTTTGCAGGTTTTCCTACTTACAAAGCATGTAGAGGTCTGTAATTTTTATCATAGGTACACTTCAACTGTGAGAGACGGAATCTAAAACAAAAATCCAGAAAATCACATTGTATTATTTGTAAGTAATTAATTTGAATGTTATTGCATGACATAAGTATTTGATACATCAGAAAAGCAGAACTTAATATCTGGTACAGAAACCTTTGTTTGCAATTACAGAGATCATACATTTCCTGTAGGTCTTGACCAGGTTTGCACACACTGCAGCAGGGATTTTGGCCCACTCCTCCATACAGACCTTCAGGTTTCGGGGCTGTCGCTGGGCAATACGGACTTTCAGCTCCCTCCAAAGATTTTCTATTGGGTTCAGGTCTGGAGACTGGCTAGGCCACTCCAGGACCTTGAGATGCTTCTTACGGAGCCACTCCTTAGTTTCCCTGGCTGTGTGTTTCGGGTCGTTGTCATGCCGGAAGACCCAGCCACGACCCATCTTCAATGCTCTTACTGAGGGAAGGAGGTTGTTGACCAAGATCTCGCGATACATGGCCCCATCCATCCTCTCCTCAATACGTGCAGTCGTCCTGTCCCCTTTGCAGAAAAGCATCCCCAAAGAATGATGTTTCCACCTCCATGCTTCACGGTTGGGATGGTGTTCTTGGGGTTGTACTCATCCTTCTTCTTCCTCCAAACACGGCGAGTGGAGTTTAGACCAAAAAGCTCTATTTTTGTCTCATCAGATCACATTACCTTCTCCCATTCCTCCTCTGGATCATCCAGATGGTCATTGGCAATCTTCAGACGGGCCTGGACATGCGCTGGCTTGAGCAGGGGGACCTTGCGTGCGCTGCAGGATTTTAATCCATGACGGCGTAGTGTGTTACTAATGGTTTTCTTTGAGACTGTGGTCCCAGCTCTCTTCAGGTCATTGACCAGGTCCTGCCGTGTAGTTCTGGGCTGATCCCTCACCTTCCTCATGATCATTGATGCCCCACGAGGTGAGATCTTGCATGGAGCCCCAGACCGAGGGTGATTGACCGTCATCTTGAACTTCTTCCATTTTCTAATAATTGCGCCAACAGTTGTTGCCTTCTCACCAAGCTGCTTGCCTATTGTCCTGTAGCCCATCCCAGCCTTGTGCAGGTCTACAATTTTATCCCTGATGTCCTTACACAGCTCTCTGGTCTTGGCTATTGTGGAGAGGTTGGAGTCTGTTTGATTGAGTGTGTGGACAGGTGTCTTTTATACAAGTAACGAGTTCAAACAGGTGCAGTTAATACAGGTAATGAGTGGAGAACAGGAGGGCTTCTTAAAGAAAAACTAACAGGTCTGTGAGAGCCGGAATTCTTACTGGTTGGTAGGTGATCAAATACTTATGTCATGCAATAAAATGCAAATTAATTACTTAAAAATCATACAATGTGATTTTCTGGATTTTTGTTTTAGATTCCGTCTCTCACAGTTGAAGTGTACCTATGATAAAAATTACAAACCTCTACATGCTTTGTAAGTAGGAAAACCTGCAAAATTGGCAGTGTATCAAATACTTGTTCTCCCCACTGTAAATCCGCCTTGTGTTTTGTTTCCTTGTCATGATACTAACGTGTATCCCGATACTGGTATCATCCCAGCCCTAATGAGCACCAGTCAGAACACATCGACTGGAAACGGTTCAAGGAGACAGAGGGAAGGATGGAATGGACAAAGGATGGAGGGAGGAATGGAGAGAGTGTTTGTCATGCGGGAGAGGGGGATGAGGTTTAATAGCTTGTAGAATGACAGTCCGAGGGAGAAAAGTGACCACTAATATATCCTATCATTCACTATTATTTGAAATCATCAAAAAATCATAAATGACTTAAAATGTTATTCCATCACCTACATTATGTTCAACTATTACGTTGTATTTCCCTAAAAAGAGAAAGAAAGAAAAAACTTAAAGAAATTATAGCGGAACTTGATGTTCAGTTGGAGTCGCCACTCACCATTCTATCAGTTGGAGTCGCCACTCACCATTCTATCAGTTGGAGTCGCCACTCACCATTCTATCAGTTGGAGTCGCCACTCACCATTCTATCAGTTGGAGTCGCCACTCACCATTCTATCAGTTGGAGTCGCCACTCACCATTCTATCAGTTGGAGTCACCACTCACCATTCTATCAGTTGGAGTCACCACTCACCATTCTATCTTGTCAGTATGTAGTGCAGTTGATCTGCCATCAGAGTAGCCTGCATTCTGATGTGACCCCCTTTAGCCCTGTGTGCTAGTGCTGGTCTGCCAATAGAGACAAAGACAACACAACCAGGGCACTCACTTTCCTTCCATTTGGTGCTGCAGATGTTAGCAGCAACAGTGTACTTTAGGACACCCATACACCACACACACATGCACACACACACACACACACCAGCTTTTACAAACTAGGTCTCTATAGGCCCTGTATTTCCTTGTTTGTAGATTATGGTGTTATTTATTTTCATTCATCAAAACTATTCTGCTTAATGTATAGGCCTAGCCTACGGTTCACATGAAATGGGGGCTATTAGTTGTGTTTGCTTATGATGCAAGCGGCATCGATTTCAGCACCAGGGAACTGGACAGCTTCCCCAACGGGATCATGTGAAAAACCGAACACGGCACCAACAACGCTCTTAGCTGTCGCACTTACAGGTTCACTCTACGTCCTCTAGACGTCCTGTATTTCCTCTCGCTCTTTGTTTTTTCCCCTATGGGTGAAGTTAAAGGGACAGCTGTAGTCAGGGGAAGGAGTGTGGAGATGAACCCACTCCATCTAGCCCTGTAAATGGGTAAATGAGGTATTCAAGCGGCTTAAGAAACAAGTTGAATGCAAAGGCAGGGAGTAATAACAACATTTGTCTTAGTGGAAGTACTGTGGCCTTTACAATGTGGTTTCTTCCAGTAGAACTGGTGGCTTGGTATGTGTGTGTGTGTGTGTGTGTGTGTGTGTGTGTGTGTGTGTGTGTGTGTGTGTGTGTGTGCACGTGTGCGTGTGTTAATAACAGATATAGTCCATTAACCCTTGTTCAAGGTCCTGTACACCATTACTCAGACAAAAATGACTGCTTCCTCTTTTCACCTCTCTCTCTCTCTCTCTCTCTCGCTCCCCCCCATCTCTCTCTCTCAAAGATACACACCTCTTTCTCTCTCACCTCTCTCTCCACCCTTTCTTTCACCTCTCTCTCCACTCACCTCTCCCTCACCCCTCTGTCTCTCCATCACGCTCTCTGTCCCTCCATCTCTCTCTCTGTTGCTCCATCAGTCTGTCTCTCTCTCTCCTCCCTCCTCTCTCCCCTCCCTCCTCTCTCTCTCCCTCCTCTCTCCCTCCTCTCTCTCCTCCCTCCTCTCTCTCCTCCCTCCTTTCGCTCTCCCTCCTCTCTCTCTCTCCTCTTCTCTCCCTCCCTCCTCTCTCCATCCTCTCTCTCCTCCCTCCTCTCTCTCTCCTCCTCTCTCAAGTCCCTCCTATCTTTCTCCCTCCTCTCTCTCCTCCCTCCTCTCTCTCTCCCTCCTCTCTCCCCTCCCTCCTCTCTCTCTCTCCTCCTCTCTCCCCTCCCTCCTCTCTCTCCTCCCTCCTCTCTCTCTTCCTCCTCTCTCTCCTCCTCTCTCCCCTCCCTCCTCTCTCTCTCTCTCTCTCTCTCCCCTCCTCTCCTCCCTCCTCTCTCTCCTCCCTCCTCTCTCTCCTTCCTCCTCGCTCTCTCTCTCTCTCTCTCTCTCTCTCTCTCTCTCCTCCTCTCTCTCCTCCCTCCTCTCTCTCCTCCCTCCTCTCTCACCTCCCTCCTCTCTCTCTCTCTCCTCTCTTTCCTCCCTCCTCTCTCCCCTCCCTCTTTTCTCTCCGCCCTCCTTTCTCTCTCCCTCCTCTCTCCCCTCCCTCCTCTCTTTCTCCCTTCTCTCTCTCCTCCCTCCTCTCTCTCTCCGTCCTCTCTCCTGACTCTCTCTCTCTCTCCCTCCTCTCTCCCCTCCCTCCTCTCTCTCTCCCTCATCATCAGTGCTGTTCCTTCCTAGATTCAGTGTATATCTCTATTCATGGAACTGGATAATCCTGGCTATTGATGATGATGGTCAAATTCCTAGAAACAAGTGTATGCGTGTGTGTGTGATGCATCATCCTGCAGACTTCCTCTGTTGTTTAGTCATTTCCTATGGAACGTCTAAAGTGTGTGGTATTGATTGAGTTCGGCTTGAGAAGGATTGAGAAGGATTTAAGAAGGATCTCTGATATTCTATCAAGGACACTCTATGAAAGGATGGTAAAGCCATGACTAGGGAGAGCTTTGTATGTCTTGTAAGAAGATTATATATAACATGATATACTGTATGTTTTGTAAGAAGATTATATTACATTATAGTCATTGTGTAGCGTCTGCTTTGCGGCTGACCCTGTGCTGCCCCCTGCCTATAGTCATGTACATCAAGGGGTTGGGGACTGTGTCAGCAAAAAGACATGTTTCTGTTGAATAATGGATAAATACAAATCTATTCCAATCAGTCTGTTCTTTTCTTTCTATTCTAGTCTATAAGGGAAATTCATTCTTTAGCTGTTTGGACTGTTGTAGCTTCACTGTGTAGAATGTGCCATTGTGATATTTAAATTTAATTAATCTCATTTTAGTTTTATACTGAGGGGAGTTAAAGTTATTCTATCCTTTATTCAATTGGACGACACATATAATCATATAGGATACCATTTATCTTGTGATGTTGTGTAATTGTACAATGTTTTCCTTTAAGGAGGCTGACTTTCATTTGAACAGTATATAAAATAATATTATTACATCAGAAATAGTTTTAGTGCTTTAAAAGGTAAATCATCACATCTTTCTGTTCAGCATCCATTTGGAGCAGCTGGTTAATGGCTAAAATGGGTTTCTGAACACATCATGACATTGATCCTTTAATGGTGAAGTGTCTTAATTGTTTTATCTAGAGAGAGTGTGCGTGTGTGTGTGTGTGTGTGTGTGTGCATGCATGCGTGTGTGT
>NW_028156620.1:0-18121 GCF_964263955.1 Coregonus lavaretus
GAGAGGACTGACACTATAGAGACTTGTACTCTGTGAGAGGGACCTTAACACTATAGAGACTGTACTTTGACGTGAGAGGGACTTACACTATAGCGACTCTACTGAGCTGCGCGCGGGACTAACACTATAGAGCGTGTACTGACTGTGAGAGGGACTAACACTATAGAGACTGTACTGACTGTGAGAGGGACTAACACTATAGAGACTTGTACTGACTGTGAGAGGGACTAACACTATAGAGACGACTGTGAGAGGACTAACACTATAGAGGCTGTACTGACTGTGAGAGGGGACTAACACTATAGAGACTGTACTGACTGTGAGAGGGACTAACACTATAGAGACTGTACTGACTGTGAGAGGGACTAACACTTAGAGGCTGTGAGAGGGACTAACACTATAGAGGCTGTACTGACTGTGAGAAGGGACTAACACTATAGAGACTGTATGACTGTGAAGACTGTACTGACTGGAGAGGACTAACACTATAGAGACTGTACTGACTGTGAGAGGGACTAACACTATAGAGACTGTACTGACTGTGAGAGGGACTAACACTATAGAGACTTGTACTGACTGTGAGAGGGACTAACTATAGAGGCTGTACTGACTGTGAGAGGGACTAACACTATAGAGACTGTACTGACTGTGAGAGGGACTAACACTATAGAGACTGTACTGACTGTGAGAGGGACTAACACTATAGAGCTGTACTGACTGTGAGAGGGACTAACACTATAGAGACTGTACTGACTGTGAGAGGGACTAACACTATAGAGACTGTACTGACTGTGAGAGGGACTAACACTATAGAGGCTGTACTGACTGTGAGAGGGACTAACACTATAGAGACTGTACTGACTGTGAGAGGGACTAACACTATAGAGACTGTACTGACTGTGAGAGGGACTAACACTATAGAGACTGTACTGACTGTGAGAGGGACTAACACTATAGATGGACTGGCTGTGAGGAGGGACTAACACTATAGAGGCTGTACTGACTGTGAGAGGGACTAACACTATAGAGACTGTACTGACTGTGAGAGGGACTAACACTATAGAGACTGTACTGACTGTGAGAGGGACTAACACTATAGAGGCTGTACTGACTGTGAGAGGGACTAACACTATAGAGACTGTACTGACTGTGAGAGGGACTAACACTATAGAGGCTGTACTGACTGTGAGAGGGACTAACACTATAGAGACTGTACTGACTGTGAGAGGGACTAACACTATAGAGACTGTACTGACTGTGAGAGGGACTAACACTATAGAGGCTGTACTGACTGTGAGAGGGACTAACACTATAGAGACTGTACTGACTGTGAGAGGGACTAACACTATAGAGACTGTGAGAGGGACTAACACTATAGAGACTGTACTGACTGTGAGAGGGACTAACACTATAGAGACTGTACTGACTGTGAGAGGGACTAACACTATAGGGGACTGTACTGACTGTGAGAGGGACTAACACTATAGAGGCTGTTCGAGAGGGACTAACACTATAGAGACTGTACTGACTGTGAGAGGGACTAACACTATAGAGACTGTACTGACTGTGAGAGGGACTAACACTATAGAGACTGTACTGACTGTGAGAGGGACTAACACTATAGAGACTGTACTGACTGTGAGAGGGACTAACACTATAGAGACTGTACTGACTGTGAGAGGGACTAACACTATAGAGACTGTACTGACTGTGTGAGGGACTAACACTATAGAGGCTGTGAGAGGGACTAACACTATAGAGACTGTACTGACTGTGAGAGGGACTAACACTATAGAGACTGTACTGACTGTGAGAGGGACTAACACTATAGAGGCTGTACTGACTGTGAGAGGGACTAACACTATAGAGACTGTACTGACTGTGTGAGGGACTAACACTATAGAGACTGTACTGACTGTGAGAGGGACTAACACTATAGAGACTGTACTGACTGTGTGAGGGACTAACACTATAGAGACTGTACTGACTGTGTGAGGGACTAACACTATAGAGGCTGTGAGAGGGACTAACACTATAGAGACTGTACTGACTGTGAGAGGGACTAACACTATAGAGACTGTACTGACTGTGAGAGGGACTAACACTATAGAGGCTGTACTGACTGTGTGAGGGACTAACACTATAGAGGCTGTGAGAGGGACTAACACTATAGAGACTGTACTGACTGTGAGAGGGACTAACACTATAGAGACTGTACTGACTGTGAGAGGGACTAACACTATAGAGGCTGTACTGACTGTGAGAGGGACTAACACTATAGAGACTGTACTGACTGTGAGAGGGACTAACACTATAGAGGCTGTACTGACTGTGAGAGGGACTAACACTATAGAGACTGTACTGACTGTGAGAGGGACTAACACTATAGAGGCTGTACTGACTGTGAGAGGGACTAACACTATAGAGACTGTACTGACTGTGAGAGGGACTAACACTATAGAGACTGTACTGACTGTGAGAGGGACTAACACTATAGAGACTGTACTGACTGTGTGAGGGACTAACACTATAGAGGCTGTGAGAGGGACTAACACTATAGAGACTGTGAGAGGGACTAACACTATAGAGACTGTGAGAGGGACTAACACTATAGAGACTGTACTGACTGTGAGAGGGACTAACACCATAGAGACTGTGAGAGGGACTAACACTATAGAGACTGTACTGACTGTGAGAGGGACTAACACTATAGAGGCTGTACTGACTGTGAGAGGGACAAACACTATAGAGACTGTACTGACTGTGAGAGGGACTAACACTATAGAGACTGTACTGACTGTGAGAGGGACTAACACTATAGAGACTGTACTGACTGTGAGAGGGACTAACACTATAGAGGCTGTACTGACTGTGAGAGGGACTAACACTATAGAGACTGTACTGACTGTGAGAGGGACTAACACTATAGAGGCTGTACTGACTGTGAGAGGGACTAACACTATAGAGGCTGTACTGACTGTGAGAGGAACTAACACTATAGAGACTGTGAGAGGGACTAACACTATAGAGACTGTACTGACTGTGAGAGGGACTAACACTATAGAGACTGTACTGACTGTGAGAGGGACTAACACTATAGAGGCTGTACTGACTGTGAGAGGGACAAACACTATAGAGACTGTACTGACTGTGAGAGGGACTAACACTATAGAGACTGTACTGACTGTGAGAGGGACTAACACTATAGAGAATGTACTGACTGTGAGAGGGACTAACACTATAGAGACTGTACTGACTGTGAGAGGGACTAACACTATAGAGACTGTACTGACTGTGAGAGGGACTAACACTATAGAGACTGTACTGACTGTGAGAGGGACTAACACTATAGAGACTGTACTGACTGTGAGAGGGACTAACACTATAGAGACTGTACTGACTGTGAGAGGGACTAACACTATAGAGGCTGTACTGACTGTGAGAGGGACTAACACTATAGAGACTGTACTGACTGTGAGAGGGACTAACACTATAGAGACTGTACTGACTGTGAGAGGGACTAACACTATAGAGACTGTACTGACTGTGAGAGGGACTAACACTATAGAGACTGTACTGACTGTGAGAGGGACTAACACTATAGAGGCTGTGAGAGGGACTAACACTATAGAGACTGTACTGACTGTGAAAGGGACTAACACTATAGAGACTGTACTGACTGTGAGAGGGACTAACAGTATAGAGACTGTACTGACTGTGAGAGGGACTAACACTATAGAGGCTGTGAGAGGGACTAACACTATAGAGACTGTACTGACTGTGAGAGGGACTAACACTATAGAGACTGTACTGACTGTGAGAGGGACTAACACTATAGAGACTGTACTGACTGTGAGAGGGACTAACACTATAGAGACTGTGAGAGGGACTAACACTATAGAGACTGTACTGACTGTGAGAGGGACTAACACTATAGAGACTGTACTGACTGTGAGAGGGACTAACACTATAGAGACTGTACTGACTGTGCGAGGGACTAACACTATAGAGGCTGTACTGACTGTGAGAGGGACTAACACTATAGAGACTGTACTGACTGTGAGAGGGACTAACACTATAGAGACTGTACTGACTGTGAGAGGGACTAACACTATAGAGGCTGTGAGAGGGACTAACACTATAGAGACTGTACTGACTGTGAGAGGGACTAACACTATAGAGACTGTACTGACTGTGAGAGGGACTAACACTATAGAGACTGTACTGACTGTGAGAGGGACTAACACTATAGAGACTGTACTGACTGTGAGAGGGACTAACACTATAGAGGCTGTGAGAGGGACTAACACTATAGAGACTGTACTGACTGTGAGAGGGACTAACACTATAGAGGCTGTACTGACTGTGAGAGGGACTAACACTATAGAGGCTGTACTGACTGTGAGAGGGACTAACACTATAGAGGCTGTACTGACTGTGAGAGGGACTAACACTATAGAGACTGTACTGACTGTGAGAGGGACTAACACTATAGAGGCTGTGAGAGGGACTAACACTATAGAGACTGTGAGAGGGACTAACAGTATAGAGACTGTGAGAGGGACTAACAGTATAGAGACTGTGAGAGGGACTAACACTATAGAGACTGTACTGACTGTGTGAGGGACTAACACTATAGAGACTGTGAGAGGGACTAACAGTATAGAGACTGTGAGAGGGACTAACACTATAGAGTCTGTACTGACTGTGTGAGGGACTAACACTATAGAGACTGTACTGACTGTGAGAGGGACTAACACTATAGAGGCTGTGAGAGGGACTAACACTATAGAGACTGTACTGACTGTGAGAGGGACTAACACTATAGAGACTGTACTGACTGTGAGAGGGACTAACACTATAGAGACTGTGAGAGGGACTAACACTATAGAGACTGTACTGACTGTGAGAGGGACTAACACTATAGAGGCTGTGAGAGGGACTAACACTATAGAGACTGTACTGACTGTGAGAGGGACTAACACTATAGAGACTGTACTGACTGTGAGAGGGACTAACACTATAGAGGCTGTACTGACTGTGAGAGGGACTAACACTATAGAGGCTGTACTGACTGTGAGAGGGACTAACACTATAGAGACTGTACTGACTGTGAGAGGGACTAACACTATAGAGGCTGTACTGACTGTGAGAGGGACTAACACTATAGAGACTGTACTGACTGTGAGAGGGACTAACACTATAGAGACTGTACTGACTGTGAGAGGGACTAACACTATAGAGACTGTACTGACTGTGAGAGGGACTAACACTATAGAGACTGTACTGACTGTGAGAGGGACTAACACTATAGAGGCTGTACTGACTGTGAGAGGGACTAACACTATAGAGACTGTGAGAGGGCCTGTCATCATCATCTGTTATCTGGCTGATGGAGACAGAGAGAAGAGGTAAATGAATCCACTAAAATACATAATTAGATTCGATCCGCCTCAAAGGACCAAGGTGAGGGAATCCTTTTCAAATGCAATTGAATTATGTACCCAACATACAGTATTTTTTGTATATATTTAATCATAACAGAAGATAATCATAACATCTAGAGAGAGCTTGCCTCTGTTCATTCACAACTGCAGTCATGAAGCCAGAAAGCCTCTAGGCTGTGTGCTGGATGAAATGACCACTATCTTGTTGCCCAGTTAGAAGGTTATTATGTGAGAAAGAAGCAGATTGGAAGCTCAAGGCCGAGCCAGAATCCCATTAAGATGTCCTGTCTGAAATGGTGTCTGGACGACAGCCCACTGGAGATGGAGAATGAGTCATTTGCGGTGTCGATAAGTCGCCCTCAAGCTAGAACAGATGGCTTTTTGTGTGAGTGAGCAGTAAGGGCTTTCAGTTCTGTGCGTTTGGGTGGGATACATGTCGGTTGCCAAGTTTCTGCCCTCAGATCAGGAGGAGGATAGTGCTTCTGCATGCTAGAAGTCCATTCAGTTTGTAATGTACTCTTTCGGCAAAGCCGTCTTGGTCTATTTATCTATGCAGAATCACATTGCAGTCAACATACGGAAGAACCACAGCTATAACTCATTGTAGTTACTAAAGCAGGGATGTAGATGCTACAGCGAGTCTCCCTGGGGTCTCTTCTGTGCAGCTGACGCGTATCGAGGACGAGCTGAGAGACAGTCTTCGCAGGGAGGTGGAGAGACAGAGAGAGATTAACGTTATACGACAGGAGGAAAACAGGCTACGCTGGAGGACTCTGTGCTTCCTTCAGCTCAACCAGCGCCTCAAAAAGTACGTGCTACAGACTTTGCAATATAATTTTTTTCCAAATATGATATGATACTGTAGTACGAGTTTATGAGATAGCCTTTCATTTTCAAGGACTTATACTTAATGAAAAGAGGACCGTCACACTCTCCCCAATAAGATAACCTACTGGTAACCTGTTGGTACCTGGTGGGACAGTTTCTTACCTTCTACACTTGTTGTGTCTCTGCATTGTGTTTTGCCAGGCCAGTTGTAACCAGCTATTACAAGAACATTCCGATGCACATCTACTGTCTTCCTATTCAGACTGTCGGAAAAGGCGACGGTAACAAGAAGGAGAAGAAGAAGTGGCAGCGATGAGAAGAGAAGAAGAAGAAGAGGGTTTGAAGTAGAATAGGAGTGCATTCTGGGAGGATGCTTGTGACAGTTCATCAGTTCCACTTCCATGTACCACTGTAGGACACATAGGTTCCACTTCCATGTACCACTGTACGACATAGGACTATGTAGCTCACAAGTCCTGCTCGGAACTGTTTATTTTCTGTACTGCATTGAAAAACAGAAAGTCACAAATAATATTTTGGGTATCTATATGCTCTCTCTCCAATATTTCTCCAATATTTCTGATATATTGCTGTAGCTCTTGATACTGTCTTATCTTATTGTAAAGTTGTTGTTTGTTGTTGTCATGTTGTTTGTTGTGACAAATGTCCTCTGTTTGGAACTCATTACCATATGAACTTACCAAAGAAAAGTAGATTTTTAGAAAACCCCAAGCCTCCGTTATGGATGAATTTGCTACACCTCATCTTAACTTCACGACAATTAGTGTGGGTTTATTTTCTCACATTGGTTGCTGTCTCTCTCTAAGCTACATTGAATGTGATAGGTTAGGAAACATAGCACAGGGCAACACTGTGACTGACAGTCCGCTAATCAGCCAGATAGCTCGGCTGCTCTACCTTCCACTCAACACCCATTCATCTCTCCCTCCCTCCATCTCTCTCTCCATCTCTCCCTCCCTCCATTTCTCTCTCCATCTCTCCCTCCCTCCATCTCTCTCTCCATCTCTCCCTCCTCACAGTAGGAGCCACCACTTCAAGAGCTCAAGCCAACGTTGCCATGTTTAAGAAAACACACCAAAAAATTAATTCAGCCTTGTAGAATGGAATAATTAGTCATATCTAGTTCATCACCCAGCTCCACTGTCTGCTTTGAGTGGCCATGTTTGTTTTTTAAGACAATGGTCGTGTTCCCATAATCAGATGTTGCTGAAGCCAGATCTTACAATGCCTGGATAGGTATTTTACCCATTAGCTAACCACATATGTTATAGCAATCTGGTGCCTGACAGCACAGTCGATGACGTGGCACGCAACCATTGGTTGATGCACGCAACATCTGAGCAGGGGAACGCGACCAATGACAGTTCCTTTTAGGTGACCGTTGGAACCAGGTGGAAGGTTCTGGCAGGTACTCATCATGCTCATGTTTCTGTGAAGTCATTCATTCATGCTCTGGCGGCATGCGTTATATACGCCTGGGCTAGCGTCAGTTGACACCCTCCCTTTTCTTTGCTCCTGTCACTGGCCCATTGAGACGTGTCTTGGTTGAGAGGATATCCAGCTATTGTAGAGCTGCCCAAACAGAAAGCTATGGGTGAACCGAAGCATAGTCTGGTTAACACCAACAGACGCCTTGACCATTGAGAAACACTAACACAATGGCCAGATGAATTCAATTACATGACGGCTGTAGTTCCATCTAAGGAACAGAGATGTTGGCCTAAACGTGCAAGAGGTGTGAATGAACGATGCACAGTGAATTGAAAGTGGCCAACGGTCTGATATTCATTGACCAGGGTATGCTTATGGTACTGTAACAGTATGCTCAGTATGCTGAATGAACAGATGTGCAGTAGTTACTTTCCTTACCGACAGGGGGAAGTCAACAGCAGCATCCAGCAGGAATCTTGATCTTTCCTCGTCTGTGAATTGTGTTAAAAAGAAATTGTGCCATGATCAATGAATGACACTACACATGTAGAAATGCAACTGATCTCCAAATTACATTGAAATATACGTGAGATTTATTGTTCAATATTTCCTGTGACCTTGTATTTCCCATAGAAGCAGAGAAAATTAGATTGAATTAAATATTTGTTTGCGGTGTATGTAATGTTGTTCTGTGCAGAAGAGGTTGAGCTGTGAGTGAGTGAGATGGAGGGGTTATAACATCAATCATTTAGTTGTACTCACAGCTTTTACCATCTCTTGTTGCCTCAAAAGAGAATTATGTTTAATTTATAACCTTGAAAACTATCAGATTAAAAGAGGATAAACAGTGAATGGTGAGGAAAATGGTGGCTATCTGTCAAGGAAAACAAACAATACATACAAAATAGTTGGGCATCTTGCACATTAAAGTTAATTATATCATTTCAATATAACTTTACCCTATATTCCAAAATGTGATGGATTTGGACAGTGTCTTCATATCATCATCATCATCATCATCATCATCATCATCATAATATTATTCTTCATCATCATCTTCATCAGCGTCATCACCATAATCGTCTTCTTCTTCTTCATCATCATCATCATCTTCTTCTTCTTCCTCATCATCATCACAATCATCATCATCATCACTTTTTAGCCCATAACCCCCGCAAATGAGAATTAATTGCAATTAGCTAGCTATCAAATTGTTCACTTACAGGTGTATAATTTTGGCTGCAACAAATTACAAAACAGTGATGTTCTGTGATGAAAAGGGGGTGATGAAAAAAATATTTACATTTAATGTGTCATATTTCTAATGCCATTGCATAGGCTACGTCACAATTCACGTCTTCAATGTCTATAGATTACGCTAGGTCATGTAAGATCTTTCACATTCTGTTTAGAAAAATGAAGGGAGGGAGACTATGCTTCAGTGGAGACAGTAGCAGCAAGCGCATCCGACCAACACCGCAACAGCGACAGGACATGGCTTTGGAGGTGGAGGCAGGGTCAGAGGGTAAAGGCTATACACCCAGCATCCTCGATTGTAGAGTACACAGCCATCTTGGATCTGCGAGGAGAAGAGAAATTAATGCGGTGAGTTTTTTCTCTGTTTTTTCCTTGAAAATATCTCCGATGCTCCACGGTGGAAGCGTTGCATGTTGAACCGTCATTATTTCGGCACCCAGCGATGCCGGTTTGGAGGAAATTGGGCCTGTGGTTGAGGTGTAATCCGACCTTTTGCCTTATCGCTTTTGGTTTTTGTCTGGGGCTGTAGAAATTCAGAGAGACAGAGAACCAAGACATTGCAGGCCCAACCCGCACAGCAGCCCTCCCCCTTTGCTGTAGTCAAATAGTTATCCCAAGGTTTGAACATTGAGTCCAACTGATGTCTTGCAAGCCAGCCAGCTAGCTGATTTATCCCGTTCTTATGGAGATGATTTCATTACAGGTATAGCTAACTAACAGTTTTCAGTTAGCTAGTCAAGTAAAACTAGCCAGCGCGTATTTGGGTTAGCATGTTAGCTAGCCAGCGCTGGTGTGCTATCTCTGGTTAGTTAACGTTAGCAAGTTAGCTAACGTTACAATGTAAACTGATCCAATTGCTAATCGCATCAAACATCCACTAATATCTGGGCTATACATTTAGTTATTATGGCTTATCACGGTGTTTTGTTTTGGTTGTGTTCAGATACCATATCGAGAGAATTGTTCTCTAACTAGCTACCTCTTTCGGTGTTTGTGTTATGGTTCTCTATCTAATTAGGTAGCATCTAGTTAGCCGATTTTGCTAATCCCATACAACCGAAGTGTTTATTCATCCAACTTTATCTAGCCAGTGAATTGACTACTTCCAATCTTTCAAGTTGCCTAGCTATCAAGCGGAACGTACTCAAACGTCAGCTGAAGCTAGCTACTAGCCAACTCATCGTGTTCCATTGAATTGTTGTCAGCTACGCTAGCTAGTTGCATGAGTTGCTAGCCAAAGTACAGTAGGGTACTGGTACTTTGAGAACAGTAGCTAGTAAGGCAACTTCCAAGCCACGTAGTAAGCTACTCAACACACACCATACCTAAAAGGTAACAATAACATGATTTCCCCATGACAACCATCCCGTCAGTTCATCCAGTAGTCTCTAAGATCGGAGTACAAAGCAGTAGTCTATGTTGTCCATGGTCTGGAGATCAATTACTTTTCAGGAGTAGCTACATCCTGTGATTTTACGTGATGGTGTAGCTGAAGGAATAAGACTCATGACTGTCTGTTACGAAGGTCTACTAGCTATGTATCTGCTTTGACACTCGGGGAAAGTGATTGTTTTGGTTGCAGGTTGTGATTGACAGGTTGTGATTTGGAGGTCTTGACTCAATTGAAATGGCTATTAAAAAGAATACACCTACTCTAAATGAGCAGGCGTTTCTTCAGCCCAACCCTGTGTTATTGTCCATAATTTCCAGCTGTGGATTTAATGCCTTTAGGCCACATTCTGTTTTGATATTCCAGAGAAGACCAGCCTATTTGTTATGCATTATGAATTTGGGTTGGTTGAGTCAATCAGTGAATCTGTAATTTAGCAAACTGAAGCCTGCCAGCAATCAGAATGGTGATTGATGTGAAGTTGATGCAGTCCCTGCCTCAGGTGACATTTGCTCAGTGTTATCGGTAATGACAAAATAAGATTGGTTTTTAGACGGGGTCAAATTAAATTATTAATGCCTAAAAGGATTCAATAATAATATATGTTTATGCCTTTTTTAGATCTTTGGTTCTCTACTGCTATTTCCATCATTGCCCCTTTGGAAGGTCATGTACTTTATGAGCAGTTTTTTTGTTGTTGTTGCATGAATCAATTCAGCTTTCTCTAAAGTAGGCTATTTGTTTGTTATTCTGCTTGGCCCGTCTGCTTACACTGTTAATTGGTGAGGAGTGTGGCTTAATCGCTTTTAATCCAGAACATTTGTTGTGACCCACTGCTGGTAATAGCCTACATTTAACAGTACACTAACAGTCCCCCAACAATTCGCATTAGTGTAGTCCCAGATGTTCTGCTGTTGAGAGCACACAGAGAGAGGCTCGAGCATATCTGATCGTGGGTGGGTGAGATGCACCAAAGCTTCTTGTCTCCAAGCTGCTGCCCTGTGTGTGTGTGTGTGTGTGTGTGTGTGTGTGCCCTGGCTGTGTAGCTTCCAAAGGCTGTGGAAGCGGAGGGGTCGGCTGTGTGTGCCCTGGCTGTGTAGCTTCCAAAGGCTGTGGAAGCGGAGGGGTCGGCTGTGTGTGCCCTGGCTGTGTAGCTTCCAAAGGCTGTGGAAGCGGAGGGGTCGGCTGTGTGTGCCCTGGCTGTGTAGCTTCCAAAGGCTGTGGAAGCGGAGGGGTCGGCTGTGTGTGCCCTGGCTGTGTAGCTTCCAAAGGCTGTGGAAGCGGAGGGGTCGGCTGTGTGTGCCCTGGCTGTGTAGCTTCCAAAGGCTGTGGAAGCGGAGGGGTCGGCTGTGTGTGCCCTGGCTGTGTAGCTTCCAAAGGCTGTGGAAGCGGAGGGGTCGGCTGTGTGTGCCCTGGCTGTGTAGCTTCCAAAGGCTGTGGAAGCGGAGGGGTCGGCTGTGTGTGCCCTGGCTGTGTAGCTTCCAAAGGCTGTGGAAGCGGAGGGGTCGGCTGTGTGTGCCCTGGCTGTGTAGCTTCCAAAGGCTGTGGAAGCGGAGGGGTCGGCTGTGTGTGCCCTGGCTGTGTAGCTTCCAAAGGCTGTGGAAGCGGAGGGGTCGGCTGTGTGTGCCCTGGCTGTGTAGCTTCCAAAGGCTGTGGAAGCGGAGGGGTCGGCTGTGTGTGCCCTGGCTGTGTAGCTTCCAAAGGCTGTGGAAGCGGAGGGGTCGGCTGTGTGTGCCCTGGCTGTGTAGCTTCCAAAGGCTGTGGAAGCGGAGGGGTCGGCTGTGTGTGCCCTGGCTGTGTAGCTTCCAAAGGCTGTGGAAGCGGAGGGGTCGGCTGTGTGTGCCCTGGCTGTGTAGCTTCCAAAGGCTGTGGAAGCGGAGGGGTCGGCTGTGTGTGCCCTGGCTGTGTAGCTTCCAAAGGCTGTGGAAGCGGAGGGGTCGGCTGTGTGTGCCCTGGCTGTGTAGCTTCCAAAGGCTGTGGAAGCGGAGGGGTCGGCTGTGTGTGCCCTGGCTGTGTAGCTTCCAAAGGCTGTGGAAGCGGAGGGGTCGGCTGTGTGTGCCCTGGCTGTGTAGCTTCCAAAGGCTGTGGAAGCGGAGGGGTCGGCTGTGTGTGCCCTGGCTGTGTAGCTTCCAAAGGCTGTGGAAGCGGAGGGGTCGGCTGTGTGTGCCCTGGCTGTGTAGCTTCCAAAGGCTGTGGAAGCGGAGGGGTCGGCTGTGTGTGCCCTGGCTGTGTAGCTTCCAAAGGCTGTGGAAGCGGAGGGGTCGGCTGTGTGTGCCCTGGCTGTGTAGCTTCCAAAGGCTGTGGAAGCGGAGGGGTCGGCTGCCTCAGATAGTTGTGTTCTCTCTCCTGCTGCTGTAGTTAAGATGGAGGAGGCTCATGCATGTGTTATATTAAAACACAGGCTCGTCTACAGCCCTTGTCGTCATTGCTACTACCGAAGAACATACAGTAAGAACATGCTGTACTGAGGAGAGACCCAGTGGGTCTTCAAGTGTCCACATTCAAGGCTACTGTAAACCGATAAGCTGCACGTCTGATGTGGAAGCAAGTCCGATGTTACTTCACACGTTTTGTTAGTATAAAAACGGCTCTAAGCTGAAGCCAAGGGATATGGGTTTGGGATATGGAGCCTCAGTCTAGCATCCTGCCTGGCTCAGTAGTTAAAACAGTTGCTGAACGACATCAATGTGAACTGCTTCAGAGGAGTCAAACAAAAGAGCTGTACAGGCAGGCAGCAACAAAGGAACAGGTGTGGTAGGCCCAGCATATTTGATCTGCCCTAACAGACAGACTGATTGGGATCGCTTTAGAAAAAAGTTATACAGATTAAAAAAGTTATACAGATTGGCCAAAATCCCCTCTAAAAAACGCTGGAAGTAGGTTAACCCGTGTTTCCCTGTGTGGAATAACCTATATTTATTGGTAAACATTAGGTTGCCAGCTTTAATGATGGAACACTGGTCACTTTGATAATGTTGACATACTGTTTTACCCACTTCATATGTACAGTGCCTTCAGAAAGTATTCAGACCCCTTGACCTTTTCCACATTTTCTTACCTTACAACCTTATTCTAAAATTGATAAAATGTATTTTTTTTTCTCAGCAATCTACACACAATACCCTACAATGACAAAGCGAAAAAGCAGAAATACCATATTTACATAACTATTCAGACCATTTGCTATGAGACTCGAAATTGAGCACAGGTGCATCCTGTTTCCATTGATCATCCTTGAGATGTTTCTACAACTTGATTGGAGTCCACCTGTGGTAAATTCAATTGATTGGACATGATTTGGAAAGGCACACACCTGTCTCTATAATGTCCCACAGATGACAGTGCATGTCAGAGCAAAAACCAAGCCATGAGGTCGAAGGAATTGTCCGTAGAGCTCCGAGACAGGATTGTGTCGAGGCACAGATCTGGGGAAGGGTACCAAAAAATGTCTGCAGCATTGAAGGTCCCCAAGAACACAGTCGCCTCCATCATTCTTAAATGGAAGAAGTTTGGAACCACCAAGACTCTTCCTAGAGCTGGCTGCATGGCCAAACTGAGCAATCGGGGGAGAAGGGCCGCCTTGGTCAGGGAGGTGAGTTCCTCTGTGGAGATGGGAGAACCTTCCAGAAGGACAACCATCTCTGCAGCACTCCACCAATCAGGCCTTTATGGTAGTGGCCAGACGGAAGCTACTCCTCAGTAAAAGGCACATGACAGGCCGCTTGGAGTTTGCCAAAAGGCACCTAAAGACTCTCAGACCATGAGAAACAAGATTCTCTGGTCTGATGAAACCAAGATTGAACTCTTTGGCCTGAATGCCAAGGGTCACATCTGGAAGAAACCTTGCACCATCCCTACGGTGAAGCATGGTGGTGGCAGCATCATGCTGTGGGGATGTTTTTCAGCGGCAGGGACTGGGAGACTAGTCAGGATCGAGGGAAAGATGAACGGAGCAAAGTACAGATAGATCCTTGATGAAAACCTGGTCCAGAGCGCTCAGAACCTCAGAATGGGGCGAAGGTTCACCTTCCAACAGGACAAAGACCCTAAGCACACAGCCAAGACAACGCAGGAGTGGCTTCGGGACAAGTCTCTGAATGTCCTTGAGTGGCTCAGCATGAAGGTGTGCCAAGCTTGTAGTGTCATACCCAAGAAGACTCGATGCTATAATCGCTGCCAAAGGTGCTTCAACAGAGTACTGAGTAAAGGGTCTGAATACTTACGTAAATGTAATATTTCAGTTTAAATGTTTCTATAAACTAGCAAACATAAAAAATAATATTTTTTTTTTTTGCTTTGTCATTATGGCGTATTGTGTGTAGATTGAGGGGATTAAAAAAATAATACATTTTAGAATAAGGCTGTAACGTACAATGTGGAAAAAGTCAAGGGGTCTGAATAATTTCCGATGGCGCTGTATTCTAGTCAAGGCCATCCTATTTAACTATTGCTGTACATATACTATTCTTCAGATACAGCGTGGGGGGGGTGGTACTGCTATGTGGGGTGGGGTGGTAATGCTGTGTGGGGTGGGGTGGGGTGGTAATGCTGTGTGGGGTGGGGTGGGGTGGTAATGCTGTGTGGGGTGGGGTGGTAATGCTGTGTGGGGTGGGGTGGGGCGATAATGCTGCGTGGGGTGGGGTGGTAATGCTGTGTGGGGTGGGGCGGTAATGCTGTGTGGGGTGGGGTGGTAATGCTGTGTGGGGTGGGGTGGTAATGCTGTGTGTGGTGGGGTGGGGTGGTAATGCTGTGTGTGGTGGGGTGGGGCGGTAATGCTGTGTGGGGTGGGGTGGTAATGCTGTGTGGGGTGGGGTGGTAATGCTGTGTGTGGTGGGGTGGTAATGCTGTGTGTGGTGGGGTGGGGTGGTAATGCTGTGTGTGGTGGGGTGGGGTGGTAATGCTGTGTGGGGTGGGGTGGGGTGGTAATGCTGTGTGTGGTGGGGTGGGGTGGTAATGCTGTGTGGGGTGGGGTGGGGTGGTAATGCTGTGTGGGGTGGTAGACCATCCCTACGGACTAATCTGGGTTTGGCGGATGCCAGCGGAACATTACCTGCCCGAATGCGTAGTGCCAACTGTAAAGTTTGGTTCGGGCTAGGCCCCTTAGCTCCAGTGAAGGGAAATCTTAACGCTACAGCATACAATGACATTATACACGATTCTGTGCTTCCAACTTTGTGGCAACAGTTTGGGGAAGGCCCTTTCCTGTTTCACCATGACAATGCCCCCGTGCACAAAGTGAGGTCCATACAGAAATGTTTTGTCGATCGGTGTGGAAGAACTTGACTGGCCTGCACAGAGCCCTGACCTCAACCCCATCCAACACCTTTGGGATGAATTGGAACGCCGACTGCAAGCCAGGCCTAATCGCCCAACATCAGTGCCCGACCTCACTAATGCGCTTGTGGCTGAATGGAAGAAAGTCCCCGCAGCAATGTTCCAACATCTAGTGGAAAGCCTTCCCAGAAGAGTGGAGGCTGTTATAGCAGCAAAGAGGGGACCAACTCCATATTAATTTGGATTGATTTTGGAATGAGATGTTCGACGAGTAGGTGTCCACATACTTTTGGTCATGTAGTGTACCTTCATGCACCTCTCCTGGGGCTGGATGTAAAACAACATTTAAATATATTACCAGAAAATATTAAATCACAGCACTTCTTCTCAACATCAAACCGAAGGAACAATAAAACTGAATACCGTAGAATGTTATTGCTTGCTACACCAGCATCCCAATCACCTTATTGTGGTGCAATAAACAAGGGGTGTACAGTACCCTGCACTACTTCCATGGTCAGTGTGTCAATCAACCGGCGGCGCGTGTCTTGAGCTACCTCCCTGGCAGGAGCAGCTGCACCAGTGAGCCCTGAATGAAGGAAAGGCCTCCTGTCACACAGCCAAATGGGTCCATGTAACCAGACTCTGTATAGGAGGTGTCAGAGAGACGCAGAACAGGGCAGTGCAGAACAGGGCAGTGCAGAACAGGGCAGTGCAGAACAGGGCAGTGCAGAACAGGGCAGTGCAGAACAGGGCAGCCTAAAGGAAGGTGTCCTCTATGCTACTCTAGTAGTAGATGATGGGAGAGAGAGAGAGGGTCAGAGAAGACACTGGGGGTAAAGTAGTCTTCAGGTTGTGTCCTCCTTCCTCTGGTCTCTAGTGGAATAGATGGGGAGCTCGTTGGATGCTTTTACCACTTAGCACTTTCATACTGCACTCACCCCACATTCACAACTCCTGTATGTCGCCCACAGTACTAGAATGGAGGGTTGTCACGGTACCAGTCTCTCGATCCTCAGAGGAAACAAAACATGAAGCGGACTGAGTTTCCTGAGGAAAACAGTCCTGATGTTGAAAGGGGAGACCTAGTCAGTTGAGGAAAACAGTCCTGATGTTGAAAGGGGAGACCTAGTCGGTTGCACAACTGAATGCATTCAACTGAAATGTCTTCCTCGTTTAACCCAACCCCTCTGAATCAGAGAGGCGCGGGGGGCTGCCTTAATCGACGTCCACGTCATCAGCGCCCTGGGAGCAGTTGTTGTTGGGGGTTAACTGCTTTGCTCAAGGACAGCCCAGCGTATTTTTCCACCTTGTCGGCTCGGGGATTCTAACCAGCGACCTTTTGGTTACTGGCCCAACGCTCTTAACCGCTAGGCTTCCTGCTTCCCCATGACAAGCAGCCTTATGTTGTCACCCAGAATCAGGGTTCTTTTCTGCTTGCTTTTCTTTCTGCCGTGGAAGATCAGGCATCGTAGTATCACGGTACTGGTACTCATCACAACCCTACTAGAATGAGATGCTACTTCTATGGTGTAGCGTATGCATTGCATTGTTCCTCTTGTTTCAATCTCTCTCAATAGAGATGACCACACTAATGCCTTCCCTGTCTTAACTACTCTCTCTAAAACCCCTCTGAAAGTCCCTGAAGTCTTGATGAATTCTCCCGTGGTGGTTTATCTGTTGCCAGAAGGCAGCTTGCCCAGAGGACTCCTTTTATAGCCTGGCCAGAATCGTTAGAGGTGGGGATATCTGACCACTTAGTGCCTGGGACTTGATCTAGGCCTAGCCTATTTCATTTGGAGAGCAGTTCAGGCAGGTCAGACATATTGCGTCCCAAATGGTGCTCTGTTCCCTAATAAAGTGCACTACTTTTCTACCGGAGTCATATGGGCTAGGTCTAAACCAGTTCACTAGGGAATAGGATACCATTTGTGATGAGCCCAGGAAGACAGGCAGAGGTTAGGTGACTGCTCAGTGCTCTGTCCTCCCCAGTTATATGGCCCTGGCCCAGTCTGTGGTTAGGTGACCGCTCAGTGCTCTGTCCTCCCCAGTTACATGGCCCTGGCCCAGTCTGTCTGTGTTCATTCTCTGCCTTATGATTTCACCCACCGTGTTACAGCTGTTACTCACACCTCTCCTCCACTCTGCTCTGCCCCCTGTGGTCCCCTGACGACTCTGACCCACAAACAATCAGAACAAAACCCAGTCATGAATGTGGCACCTCTGAGCTCTCTCGGGTCAGTTGTTACAGCACCAAATACTGACTGTCCTTGATTGTAACCAAATGAGTTCTGTTTGGGTACCAAGCTCCTTGTTGTTGAGCTTGTGTGTACGGTAGGTTCATTTCTATATTTTGAGTTGAGCTGTAGGCTATGTCCTTACAATCAAATTAGCTGCACTGTTGAAGTGACCACTGTCACGTTTTCTCTCTCTCCCTTATTTTCCTACCTCTCTCTCCCTCTCATCTCCCTAT